>NW_006399948.1:717466-756639 GCF_000299155.1 Elephantulus edwardii
TATATCTATATCTATATCTATATCTATCAGGTTCTTTAGAACCTGTTAGCTTGGTGAACTCTATGAAAGGTTTTTTTCTGGGGCAAAGAACAGCTCTTTAGTCTAAAGCTGTGTTTTTACAGGACTTCTTAGAGCCTTTACTGTTCTATCATACACTGTAAGTTTCTGAAAAGGAGAATAAAGTATTAGTGATGTTTTATGGAAAATTCAAGTCAGAGGGATTTATTTTCAGAATTATTGTGATATTACTGAATAATGTAATCTCTGACTTGTTATTTAAACTCTGAATCTTAGCTTTCCCATACATACAATGGAAATAATTACATACGTCATCAGATTATTATAAGCATCAAATAAGAATACTATAAATCACTTAGCCTACTGGATAACATATAGCAAGCCCTCCAATAGATATGTGTTCTTTTTACCATATACTACTTTTAACAGACTGCCTAACTTAGATACACCAGTCTAACATGAAATACACATTTAGAAATGCTCCAGATTAGGCTATTGATCCATTATTTTATTTGTCTTATTTTCAGATCTGTTAAATATCTGGATATCTGCTGTATTATAGGCAAAATACTTAGCTTAAAACTATCCTCTTCTAAAACTATCCGCTATCTCTAATAGGTCATGGATTGCCAGTGTCAGCTGGATCTTGGCAGAAATCAAAGAGTACAAGAGGGATATCTATCTGTGTTTCATTGACTGTGCAAAGACATTTTGATGTGGTAGTATTGATAAGTTCCGAATTCTCTATATATGTATCAGTTGTAAAACTATAGTTATAAAACTGATATCCGTTTTCTCCAGCCTGCAAAACTAGTTACTTAGAATTCTTTGTTTCTTTTCTTTAGTCATGTAAGGTAGTTTAATCTAATGTTTACTGGGAGAGGAAATACATCTTTCCTAGATCTCTACAACTCTCCTAGATCTCTTTGAAGCTGTTTCGCAGTCATATGTAAATTGTATCTTAATCTGCCTGTTTACCAGGAAGGAGATTATGCCCTTCCTGAATTACTGATACTTACATGCCAACTGTTCTTTTCAGATGTAGAAATTCTTTTTTTACTAACCAAAGTGCATTGTTAAGTGAGTTGATGTCTCACTCTGGTATAAAAACCCAATGACCACTCTCAGAGGAGGAGGCAGTCTTTGAGCCAACCCTGCTGGCCTCCACAGATTTGTAATAAAGTGCCTATGTATATGTAATCTGTAAAATTGGCAATTGACTACGGAAAGAACCCCTTGCATTCAGTCACAATTTGACTGGTGTGGATCACAACAAATAATGGTTCACCTTGAGGAGTATGGGAATCTCAGAACACTTGATTGTGCTCATGTGAAACATGTCCTTGGACCAGGAAATAGTCCCCAGAACAGAGCAGGGAAACTGCATGGTTCAAAATCAGGAAGGGAGGGCATCAGTGATGCATCCTGTCTCCATACTTTTTCAATCTATACGCAGAAAAGATCATTTGGAAGGTTGGGCTTTATGAGGAGTAATGTGGTATCAGGATTGGAGGAAGACTCATCAACAACCTGCATTATACAGATGACACAATCTTGCTTGCTGAAACTGAGGAGGACCTGACGTGCTGGCTGCAGAAAGTCAAGGACTGTAGTCTTCAATATAAACTGAAGCTCTACATCAAGAAGACAAAGATTCTCACCACTGGGTCAATTGGCAGCACCATAATGGACGAAGACGAGATTAACTTGTTAACAGATACCCCTTGCTCAGCTCCGCAATAGTCTTGGTGGCAGCAGTCAGGAAATCAAAAGACTAATTGCATTAGGTAAATCTACTGTCAGTGACCTCTCCAGTGTACTGAGAAGCAAAGGTGTCAGTCTAGAGACCAAGGTGTGCCTGATTCACTCCTGGTCTTCACAATTACTTGCTGTGTATCAGAGAGCTGGACAATGACTAAGGATGACAGAAGAAGAATTGATGTCTTTGGGTTGTGGTTCTGGAGAAGAGTCTTGAATATACCAGAACTGCCAAATAAACAAATAGGTCTGTCTTGGAGAGGGTAAAGCCAAATTGCTTCTTGGAGGCTGGGATTTTGAAGTTCCATCTCACATACTTTGGGTATGTGATCAGGAGGGACTGATCCTTGGAGAAGGACACCATGTTTTGAATGGTGGAGGGACTGCATAGAAGAGGAAGACCCTACATGAGATTGATTGATACAGTAACTAGGGCAATGGGGGTAGGTGTGTTTGAGTCAGTAAGAGTGGCTCAGGACAAGATAGGCGTCAGGGCTATTGTACATAGGGTTGCTATGAGTCGCAGGTGACTTGATAGCACATAACAACAAAAACAGAATGTATGAAATGAAAAATAAAAAAGGATGTAGATTTATTTGAGCTGAATATTCTGAAAAGTTTCCAAATCATTTTCACTTCAGCAAAAATTTGAGAATGTACCAGGCACTGAACATGGGCCTCCAGATAAGCTATGTTAACTAACATAACTAACATAAATGTGATCTTAGCCTTCGCAGAGTTCTCAGTGTAAGGGAAAGATGTGCACAAGATACATGGCCACCATCTTTCTTTGTTTAAAAAGTAATATAAAGTAGTTTGAGCAATGTTCTGATAGAGGATGGATGAGGTGGTGCCTAGGGAGGGAAGTTAGAGTCTGATTGTACTTCTTGTTGTTATTATGTGCTGTTGAGTCACCTATGACTCATAGCCACCCTATGTACAATAGCTCTAAACCCTGCTCTATCCTGCGCCAATCTTATTTCCTGACACACCTAACCCCATTACCACAGTGACTGAATCAATCCATCTCATCAAGGGGCTTCCTCTCTTGCATTGTCTCTTCATCCTCCATGCATGATGCCCCAGGTTTGCATATAATTTGCAGCAATGTTCTCATTAATTTAAAGAAAATAGGTGATTTTCAAACTATCAGAGATGGAATATCAAAATATAGGAAGAGGGTCAGCATGAACATAGCAGTAGATATGAACAAAGAAAAACATGAACTGAATAGCTCTGATCAGAGTATAAAATGCTAAGCAATTTACAGCACACCCAGGAATTCCCATCTAATGTTTTTTCATTCCTAGCAATCAATAATTTCTATTGTTTCTTTATATTGCCACTTATGACAATTTTCCACAAAGCATAATATACTCAAACTTGAATGGTTTTCTGTTTCTAGGAAGACTTTTTAAAGAAATACCTAACACATATGTTTATGTTCTCCATTGCTGGGTAACTGGCAGGTACATCACATCAGTATAGTTCTTAAACTGACCAAGCATAACTTGACAGAAATGGGAGGAACGGAAAGTTTTCATTTAAAAAAAATTTTTTTTTTAAAAAGGGTCTTTATAGAAGTTCTCAGCCTGACAGATCTGCAGAGTGAAATTCTCTAGCAAGCTGCAAGGTAAACAATAGAGGTTTAGATATTGACAAAAGGTCCACAAGATCAAGTTGCCATAAACATATTCAAGAGAGAAATTCTACCCCTGTGCATAGTTTTAAAGACATTTTTTTTTTAAAAATCAGGAAGTGTTATTGTGGGGAGGAAGTATTCCATGAAGTTGCTAGCTAATTATGATATACTGGAAGGAACAAAAAGAAGGATATTATGCCTTTAGAGTTTAGTTTTCTATTGATAGCGTTTCAGAAGCATGCAGTTTGTAAGGGTTTGATAGTGGACCGCTTTTGTTCTCTCTTTAAAAACAGACAGCAACAGATGCGTGGCTCCCTAGGAATTTAAATGTGAAGAATCTACATACTAATTTGATTTCTCATTTAGTGTGATTATTAAAAATTGGTTCCTGAGATTAGTTTTAAGATCTGAGGGAATATCTCATAAGGAAGGTCTAAAATCTGCCCTTGAAAATTATTTTGTTAATTTAGAAAAATACAGTTTTTCATTTTATTGCCTAATATGATGCAGTAAAACTTAGAAAAACCAGAACCCATGGCAGGCAGAAAATGATCAGAGAAGAAAAACTCAAACATTTACTATTAACAGAGAGTGATAGGCAAGTGGTTATAGTGTATCCTGTCAAAAGCTAAAACAGTTATGAGATTAGAAAACAACAAAGTAGTACATTGAGTTACTGCTCTCACGGGTTTTATTGTATTTGCCTTACAATATTAAAAGAATATTCTGGCTCCACGCTCATCAGGTTACAAAAATGTTTTTATAAATTTATAATGAATTTAGTATACTTGGCTGAAATAAAGGAAACTCTCGTTGCCTCATTTATAGGAACGTGTGCTACTAACTCTAAGGCAGTGCCTCTGTATAAATAGTGTGTGTGTGTGTGTGTGTGTGTGTGTGTGTGTGTGTGTGTGTGTGTGTATGTACCATCAAATCAGATCTGATTGGCAGAGGAGGAGATTGCCCCTCCTCCTCCAGCGGAGCATCTAGTGGATTCGAACAAAGCACCTTCGAGATTGCAGTACAGGTTCTTGCCATTAGGCCACCAGAATTCAGTGCCTTTGGTGATTGAAATCTACTAGTGACACTGTGAAAGGAAAAAATGGACAATATCCTTACATACAATTTAAACCAGGGTCAGATATGAATTAGTTTTGACTTTATAGCAACTGAGTGAATGTTTTGAGACCGAAATAAATCAATAAGGGTAATACAAGAAATCCCTTTTTTTTTTTTTTTTATTTAGAGGTAGTCTAAGGGTTTAGTAAAAAAATGAGAAAATTTAAGAAAATACATGACATGCATAATTTGAGAAAATTTGACTCTATTATTTTGGATTAGATCTAGTTAGATTTGACAGACAACCCAACAATTAAAAAAAATTCAAACAAAATAGATTATTTCTCTTATTAACAAAGAAGTTTACTAGTGAGAAATCCCAAATAGAAAAAAGTTGATGCTTTTGATTTGTGATATTGATAAACACACTGAATATATCATGGGTTGCGAAAAGAACAAATAAATCTGTGTTATAAGTAGTGCAGCCAGAGCGGTCTTAAGAAGCAATGATTGTGAGATTTCATTTCACGTACTTTGAGTGTACTATCAGGAAGGTCCAGTCTGTGGAGAAGGACATAATTCTTAGTAAAGTAGAGGATCAGTGAAAAAAAGTAAGAGCCTCAACAAGATGTATTGACAGTGTATACAGCGATGCATTTACACAGAGATGAGATTATACAGGATGGTGCAGGATTGGGCAGGCTTTCAGTTTGTTGTGCAGAGATGAGATTGTATGAGTAAGAGCCAACTCTATGGCACCCAACAACAACAACACCACCAACAACAATAACAACAATAACATTGTGTCTTCACAGTTATCAGGGTTCAGGCTTCTTCCATTGTTTTTGCTTTATCATTCTAGCATGTATCTTCCATCACTTCATGGTTCAATATGACTTCTTGGATTCACATCATCTCATACTTGAATTTAGGCTCGAGGGCCATGCTCCTTTTAAGGGATTTTCTCAGACGTCAGTCTTGTATTTGTAACACTTTTACTTCTACCTAATTGGTCCATGGCCACATTTGCTTTAAAGGAAATAGAGAAACACAAGTTTTTAGGTGGGCATTTTACAGTCCCAAGTATTATCAGAGGTTTCATAAAATACTTATTTGTCAGCCAGTTCTGTTGGGTACAATGTCTCAGTGCAATCTTTATATCTTCTTTTGATGCTTCCAGATTCATTCAATATTTGGCATATAGCATCCTTAAGTATTACAACATGAGGCTTGAATTTGTTCTTCAGTTCCTTTAGCTTAAGAAATACCAGGCAAGTTCATCCCTTTAGTTATTCTGACTCTAGCTCTTTGTTCATTACATTATAATACTTTGCTTTGTCTTGCCAAGTTGCCTTTTGAAATCTATTCAGCTTCTTAAGAAATCAAAATTTCTTCCCTTTGTTTTGGCTTCTTGGCACTCTAGTGCAGTAGTCACTTATTTCTTCTGACATCCATTTCAGTCATTTCTTCCTCCTTTGCTTTGTAATGACCTTTTGCATTCTTCATGGATAGTATCCTTGATATCCTCCCACAGCTCATCTGACCTTTGCTCTTTAGTGTTCAAGGCTTCAAATATGTTCCTGAGGTGTTTTTTTTTATTTTTATTTTTTTTTAATTTAGGTGGGATAGAATGAAGGTCAAATTTTCATTCTTGTGGATTTAATTTTCCTAAGCTTCAATTTGAACTTGCATGTGAGTAGTTGATCATCTGTTCCACAATCAGCACCCGACCTAGTTTTCATAGCTAATATCTAGCTTTTTCAACAATTCCTTCCATGGATGTAGTCAATCTGATTCCTGTGTAGACTATCAGGTGAGGTCCATGCATATAATTGCCAATTATGTTTCTTATAAAAGCTATTTGCAGTGAATAAACCATTAACTGTACAAAATTCTTCTATTTTATCTTCAATCTTGTTTCTGTCACCAAGTCCATGTTTTTTGACTATTGATCCTTCTTCTCCATTTCCAACTTTGGCATTCCATCACTCATTATTATGAAGGCATCCTGATTGCATGTTTGATAGAAATTTGACAGGTCTTCCTTATATGCATATGGATATTATCCCATCACTTACAACATAGTATTTCAAGTTGGATTTGGAAAGGGTCTTTTAAACTATGAATGTGACCCTGTTTTTCCTCACCTATAATTTTCATCATAGTATAAATGATAGTTTGATTCAAAGTATCCCCTACCAATCCATCTCATTTCTCCAAGCATAAGGCCCTTAGAGAAAAACTATATTAAATTTAGATATGTAAGTATTTTCTAAATCTAATGCGAGTATTTGATCATAAAAAATTTCCTAGGTATAGACACACATGTAAATACACATGTATGTGTCTTTGTATACATATGTGTATAAATACTTAAATTCACATATAAAGATGTATTTGCTCATAGATTATGGAACAATGAGTATGACTTTGTTCTGTGGGATAACTACTTGTATAGACAGAAGAAAGGTGTTAATTTAAAATGTCAATGAATTTGAAAGCAAATATTCATCAAAGTTTTTTCAAGAACATTTTAGTGCACATTGAGACATATATATATATATATATATATATATATATAGAGAGAGAGAGAGAGAGAGAGAGAGAGAGAGAGTTATTGTTGTTAAGTGCTTTCGAGTTGTAGGCAACTCAGTGTATGAACAAAAGTCTTTGACAGTTGCGTGATTTTCATCCTTTCTCCAGGTTCATAGGGTTTCTGAAGACAAGATATTTATGGAAGTAGATGCCTTTCCTGCTGCCAAGCTTGTTTTAATCAGGGAGCTGCACCAAACACTGTCCACCATGGGCAACCATTATTGCATTTGACACATCTGGGTCACAATGTTCAGCTTCACAGCAACCACAAGTTACCTCTGTACAGCTAGTGGACACACCAGGGCTATATGACCTAGAGGAATGTTTGACCAAAAACAATGAAAAACAGTCCTGAGGGCCGCAGATTAGAATCACCCACCTTTGGCTTGGTAGCATCACTTTCGGTCCACTAGGCCAACTGGTCTCTCTCTCTCTCTCTCTCTCTCTCTCTCTCTCTCTCTCTCTCTATATATATATATATATATATATATAAAATATATATATTACATATAATATATATGCGCACACACATACAAATATATATATATATATTTGTTCATAGAGTTACTATGAGTGGTGCTTGACGTGAAGGCAATCAACAACAACAACAGATTTATGTTATGATGCTTTTTAGAATGTAAACTGTGCTAGCTTAATTTTTCTTCTATACAGGTGCTGAAACAGAAAAAAAAAGTGAGGCGAGGCAGGAGGTGCAAACCTTCCCACTGAAGCTAAGGAAAGATAATTCCCTCAGTTCTCAGAAAGAAAAAGTGCAGACCGCTCAAACATTGCCTTCAACCCAGAGCTGCCTTCAACCGCCTTGAATGCTTTCATGTTTGGCCACAATCGCCTGTCTTTTTACCCCCCTCTGTGATTAGACTTGATCTTTTAACATTTCTTTGTAACCAGAAGCTAGAAACACACAGAATTTAAACCTGGTGGGAAATAAGAGCTGCTGAGATGTGTTGAGCAGCGGGGTAGTCAAATAGCTGTTGAGTTGAAGAGAGAAAGCTGGATTATATCAGGGTAGATGCTATCAAAAGAGTTATGAGTTTACATGACAGAAAATTACATGTACTTGAAATGTGCCATTACAAAATGCCAGCCTGACAGTAAGCTGCTTTACAGAGGTATCATGTCCTTAAAAAGCCTGGTGATTATGTCCCTGAAATTCTGTTTTCCTCTCTGGTATTGGCATATCTTGGTTTACAAAGAGTGCATCAACTAAGAAAAAGAAAATCTTAAAAGGAAAATAATTTTGATCTCTTTTTACTTCCTAAAGAGTTCTCATTTTAGCATGAGTGGAGATCTAGCCTTCTTCCCTGTATAAACAAGACATGACCAGATCCCCAACCTAAACAAGTATTTCTATAAGTTAAGTATTGTGTTAAGCATTTAATGTGCATTATATAATTTAATTCTTATGAAAATACCTGAAGTAGGATCTATTATTAGACATACGGAAGCTGAAACAGAAGGAGATCAAGTGGTCAAGGTTACTTATCAAGCTAATAATAAAATAAGAATTGAACCCAAGCAGTCTTATTCCAGACCCTAACCTCCTGGTCAATATATTTATTATTCTGCTTTCTTCAAGGGCTATTTTCACAGAGGCGTGAAGATTGGGGGAAGGAGGCAAATTAACTAAAAATACTTCAAGACAAGATATAAGAATGGAAGAGACATCATAGAGTGTCCACCCTTTGTCTTTAAAATAATGTAGTTATGAAAACAAGAACTTATTCCTTATTAAGAAAACAGACAATAGCGAGAGGGAATAGGGAGCCTGAACAAGATTATAAAGCTCTTTAGAAAAGACAGCAGCCGCATATTTTCCACTTACAATGCTTGTTTCTCTCAACTCTAGTCATCACTGCGACAATCATTCAAAAATGTATTCTCAGTGTAAATATCAGCAAAGTGGGAAAAGTTAAAACTATATTTTCTATTATTCTCTGATGAATACATTAGAATGGTGGTTGTTGTTATGTGCTGTTGATTTGCCTGAGACTCATAGCAACCCTATTGACAACACCCTTAAACCTTGTTCTACTCCTTGCCAATCTTATTGTCTCTGACACACCTACCCCATTATCCCAGTCACTGAATTAATCCACCTCATAGAGGGCCTTCCTCTCCTGTGCTGTCCCTCCACCCTTCCAAGCATGACGTCCCTTTCCAAGGATGGTCCCTCCTTGCAACATGTCCAAAGTATGTCAGATGAAATGTCAGAATCCTTACCTCTAAGGAGCAGCTTTGTCTCACCTTCTCTAGGATGAACCTGTTTGTTCTCCTAGCAGTCCATGGTATACTCAATACTCTTCTCCAGCACCACAGCCTAAAGGCATCAATTCTTCTTCCATCATCCTTATTCATTGTCCAGCTTTCTGATGCATAGCATGTAATGGCAAAGACCACGGCCTGTATCAGGCGTGCCTTAGTCTCCTGACTGACATCGTTGCTCTTCAGTACTTTGGAGAGGTCTCTGATAGAAGTCTTTCCCAAAGCAATTAATTTTTTTATTTCTTGGCTGCTGGACCCAAGAGTGTTGATTGTGGAGCCAAGCAAACTGGTAGATGTGGAAAACTATGGAAGAAGTGATTTATAGTGGACACAAAAGCTAATGAAATAAAACTAGCTTAGATTTTATTCCTTGCTATTAATGAAGACAAAGGTAAAAATGAAGTACAGCCATTATCATGTGTACTTGCTTTGATTTGTAGTTGTAATTGGGGACAACTACACTCATTTGCTTCTATACTTTGCTTTATGTGATAAAATACATTTTGATCATGTTTTGGACTATCACCTGGAGGGCAGATTGAGAAAAGTAAAATGTCCAAGAAATAGTAGTTGGTGAAATAAAGAAAACATTGATTCCTACTTTGTGCAAAGGTACTTTCTGGAAGAAGATGACACTTTAATGGGTATTTTTAATTGAGTATTATAAAATATTAATATGTTTAGATTGTGCTTATGTCTTTTATGTTGCTACTGAAGATCAAGGACTACAGTCTTCAATATGGATTGAAGCTCAACATCAAGAAAACAAAGATTTTCACAACCAGGCTAATTGGAAGTGGGACATTAGATGGAGAAGAAATTGAAGTTGTTAACAATTTCAGCTTGCTCGGCTCCACAATTAACAGTCTTGGCACCAGCAGTTAGAAAATCAAAAGACAAATTGCTTTGGGAAAGTCTGTTGTTAGGGACCTTGCCAGAGTGTTAAGGAGCAATGATATCTGTCTAGAGATTAAGGTGTGTCTGATCCAAGCCATGGCCTTTTTAATTACTTGCTATACTTTTGAGAACTGGACAGTGACTAAGGATGAGAGAAGAATAATTGATACCTTTGAGTTGTGGTGCTGAAGAAGAATATCGGGCTGCCAAGAGAACAAACAGTTTAGTCTTGGAAATGTGGAACCAGGCTGTTTCTTGGGGGCAAGGATTGTGAAGCTCTGTCTTACATACTCTGGGGAAGTTGCCAGGAGGGTCCAGTCCTTAGAGAAGAACATCTTACTTGGAAGGGTGGAGGGTCAGCACAGGAGAGGAAGACAGTGAATGAGATAGATTGACACAGTGACTGTGGCAATGGGGGCAGGTATGTCAGAGACAGTGAGATTGGCTCAAGATAGGGCAGAGATCAGAGCTATTTTTCATAGAGTTGATACGAATCATAATGGACTCAATGACACATAATAATAACAATAGTTAGCCATGGAGTAAGCTCTAGTGGCCTACTGGGATGGAGGGAGCTTAGTGGTAAGAAGCAGAACTGCAATCCCAAAGACACATATTTTGAATCCTCCAGCTCCTTCATGAGAGAAAGATGGACAATCTCCTGTTGTGCAATTGACTGCCTCTGAAAGCCCTCCAGAAGGTCAGCTGTGGATCAGTTCCAGATTCACTGCAGCCAACAAGAAGAGTGTTAGGCATGAACCACCAGTTTTGCTTATTTTCAGGTTGTTGCTGTATACCATGGAGATGGAACTGACCCCTAGTTGACCCTCGGGCAGGTTTTCAGAGACATTGAGTTGTGCGAGAGGAGACTACCCCTCCTTCTGCACAGAACAGCTGTTGGTTTCAAACCAAATGCCTTCATGATTGCAGCGCAGTTTCTTACCACTAGGCCACCAGAGTATGATGATTTATCTCAAAATAATTTAATTTGACCAGTTGTATTTTTAAAAGCTGTTGTCTACATGAAGTATCTAGAGCAAAAGACAAGTCTTCAATTATATCTAATCCATGGTACTTTTTCTTACTATAATAGAGACTTAGCTAATATCTTTAAATAAAATTCTGCCGCATACAGAAAACTGTATTTCTTCTACTCCAAACTACACATAAATCTGTCATCACAAATTCCCTCAAAAGAGTTTTTTATATTAAACACTTCTTCAATCTTTTTAAAATCACAAGTTCTTTATTCTATCTTCCATTTTCTTTTTTAAAATTTTTTATTAAAAACTTTAAAGAAAGTTTCCAGAACATTTGGATTTCCATTCATTCATTTCACATTTTCCTCCCTATCCCTCTAGTTCATTTTTCTCTTTAAAAGATTCTTTCATTGTTGCACAATTTACTCCCTCCCCTTGTCCCCTAGTCCACCTTGCTATGCAGCTTTTATCCTGGGTTGTTGAATTGCACATAATAGCCAATCATATATTCCCTTTAACCAGTTCTTTCCCTCATCTGTTTCAATGCAGTGTTCATTATCTATTCCCTCTTTTCTTAGTCCCCCCCATCTCAATATCAGTCCTGTTTCATAATAGTGGCATTATGCAGTATATGTCCTTTTATGCTTGAGATCTTTCACTCAGGAAAATGTCCTCCAGGGTCACCCATTTTGTATAATATTTTTTGAGCTCCTTGTTTTTCAGTGCTTTGTAGTATTCCATTGTGTGACTATACCACAGCTTCTATATCCATTCATTTGTTGATGGGCACTTGGGTTGCTTTCATCTCTTTGCTACTGTGAATAAACAATGCAGCACTAAGCATAGGTGTGCATATATCAGTTTGGGTGACAGTATTCCGATGACGAACCAACACATGAAGAAATGTTCAAAATCCCTAGCTCTAAGAGAGATGCAAACCAAAACAACCATGAAATATCATCTCACTCCAGTAACAATAGCAAAGTTCAACAGAGCAACAAACAGCACATGCTGGCGAGTTTGTGGTGAAACTGGAACCATATTCACTGTTGATGGGAGTGTAAAATGGTGCAACCACTCTGGAAGATTGTGCGGTGCTTTCTCAAAAGGTTGGAAATAGAAATATCATTTGACCCAGCAATTCCACTACTGGGAATATACTCTATCTTCCACTTTCATGCTTGTCATGAGAGAGTGTGCTATTCCAGTATTTCTGTGAGTCTGGCTCTACTCATTCAATATTCTTTGGATGTAGGACCCTGCCTTCATTGTCAGCCTTAAATGTAACACCAAAGAGCACCAAAGTGGTAAACTTTGTTTTATCATTACCACAAAAATAAACATGACAAAAAAAATCTAATCCTGAGTTGTCTTAAGTGTTAATATAAATTTTTAAAATTTTACATGCATTTTTATATACACCAAATGTTAAATTTTTAGGTTCATGATTAAGATTTTTAAAGTAACCTTACAAGCATTTTCTAATTTAGACTTTCTATAATATTTGATTTTCCTAAAGAGAAGCACTTGATTTAGCTGTTGTGATTTAATTTATTGACATATATTAACAGAGTTATGGGCTTTCATATATTTGAACACAGATGGACAGCAATACACCGACTGATTTACTAAGATCGTACTTTCTGTTTGCCAAAATGATAGAAAAAAAATTGGACTTTATGTATTGCTATTGAAATTTTCTTTGTTACTCTTTATCATGAGAATGACTTCAAGATTTTTAAAATCTGTAATCTTTTCTTACCTCAGGGAGAACTCAACACTTCTTTCGTAATTTGCTTAATGGATGTGAGAAATACCCACTCTGTGATCAGTCTCACTGATGAGTCTTGTCCTTAACTGACTTGAAAAGAAATCAAGCAAAGGATTTGACATATCTGATCAGTCAGATGCTGTCCTTGCTGCCTCTGAATGACTTCTATCTTCTTCACCTGCTCTGACCCTGTTTCATGTTTAACAGACAAATGCTCTTACCATCAGCACAGAGGAGTCCGGACCTCCCATAAGGGCAGAGGCAGATAGGGTCTGTCTGGGCTTTTGGTACACAGGTGGCACCATTTCCACATGGGTTGTTTTCACAAGTTGCAAACTGACACAGCTTGCCTGAGTAGAGCCTTGGACACTCACAGAACCAGTTTTCATTATCACTGAGAAGGAAAAGGAATAAAACAAATTAGGAAACAATTGTTAATTGTATATTTTAATTCGGATATTATTAAAAAATCACCAGAACAGTACATTGACAGAGAAATACCAGAAATACAAGCAAGGTTTAGAAGAAGCTGTGGCACTAGTGATATCATTGCCGATGTCAGATGGATCTTGGCTGAAAGCAAGAGAACACCAGAAAGATGTCTGTTTGTATTTTATTGACTATGCAAAGACATTTGACTGTGTAAATCCCAATAAGTTTTGGCTAATATTGAGATGGGACTCCCAGGATACTTGATTGTGCTTATATGAAACCTAGACCTAAAGCAGGAAGATATTGTCTGAACAGAGCAAAGGAACACTGCATGGTTCAAAATAAAGATAAGAGTGTGTCAGGGATGTATCCTTTCATGATACTTTTTCAATCCATATATGGAACAGATCATTTGGGAGGCTGATTGAAGGAAGACTAATCAACAACCTTCAATGTATGGATGATGCAACCTTGCTCACTGAAGACGAGGAGGACTTGAAGCATTAGCTGCAGAAGGTCAAGGATTGCAGCCTTCAATGTGGATTGCATCTCTCCATCAAGAAAACAAAGATATTCACCACTGGACCAACTGACAGTGTCATAATAGATGGAGAAATGAATGAGGTTGTTTGCACTTTTATCTTGCTTGGGTCTACTATCAACATTCTTGGCACCAGCAGTCAGGAAATCAATAGTTACTTTGGGACAGTCTGCTGTCAAAGGCCTCTCCAGGGTGCCAAAGAGCAACGATGTCAGTCTAACAACTGAGGAGTGCCTGACTCAGGCCATGGTCTCCTCAATTGCTTGCTATGCATTTGAGAGCTGAACAATGACCAAGGATGACAGAAGAATTAATGCCTTTGAATTGTGTTTCTGGAGAAGAATATTGTTTGACTAGATGGCAGTGAGCATGAGAGATTCCCTGTACACACACACACACACACACACACACACACACACACACACACACAAATATTTAAACAAAATTAAAATTGCATCTTGGCAAAAAAGTGAAGTTTTCCTTTTCTCTTTTTTCCCTTTTCAGTATTTTTAGTTGTTTGCTTTATACTGAAAGTAGATTAACAGCTTTACAGATTGCCTGAGGCCATGAAATCTATTTTAAGCCATCTATTTTTAATTTTAATTTATCTCATCTTTTATTTCACAGTAGGTGCCTTTTCCAAGGCTTCATTAAGTATGTGTGGCACTGCTTCAATAAAGTACTTCAAATGTCTATTAGAAATAGCCTCTCCTAGGCTCAAAGCTCAGAGAAGAATTTTAAGCTAGTGATAAGCTCCCTGTACTGAGGACTAAGTCTTCCAAGAGCAGTGCTTGTGGTAATTCTGAAAGAAAAGCACAGTGGGGAGCTGTAATTGACTGCACAATGCTCCAGCTTAAAATATAATTTGGTGACCCCAGGCTGCAAGTGCCTATGAAAATAGTGCTCATGAGAAATACGCCCATATCTAAGTTGGGAAAGGATCTCTGGTGGCCTAGTGGTTAAGGAGTTGTGCTGCCAACCCAGAGACAGACAGTTCAAATCCACCAGCATATCTGAAGGAGAAAAAAAAATGGGCAATATCCTTCCAGGTGATTTTATGGCCTCTGAACACCAACTGGAGGGTCAGCTCTGAGTTAGACATATACCAATAACAACCACCTGCTTGGGACGATGGAAGGAGGATGATGTGGAACCTGTTGTTTCTACCTGCTCTACACTCTTCTGAGAGAGAGCTCTGTGGAATGTAACCTTGGAAGTCAAATCCTGGAGAGACCAAATTAGTGCCATATAGATTTAGAAAAAGCCAAATTAATCTAAAAGTTGATTGATTGAAGTGCTTTAATCATATAGATGTAATGCAGATTTGAAATGCAGAAGAGATGCTTTTATGTTAAAAACCAAAACCAAGGAAAGTGCTCATTTTAATCCTGTCCTATTGATAAATCAAGCCTCATTTCCTCTTTTGCTTTCATTAGGTGATGGGAGACATTGGTTGTATAAATTCCTGCTGAGATGACTAACTGTGTGCATCTGTACATCAGCAGGCAGCAAGAGCAGAGAGAAAAAGAGAAAAGACACAGGAGAGGGTCCAAGAAAAGGGAAAATCACTTTCTCCAGCTAACCAAGGGCAAGTGTCCAGGATTCTCTAGCATCATGATAGCTTATTAGCAGTTCATTACAAAGAGCCAGCCTTTACTAATTGAGATTTTGCCAGATGGTAGGTAACTAACTACACATGTAACTGCAAGTTGTACCTTGAAGTTGCAAAAGAATTCCTGGAGTGCTAGATATTTCCACCAATATTAAAAAAGCCCACAACCACCAATCTTTGCTACCAGCTGTGTGACACCTGGTAATAGAATTCTCTGATTCTCTCATTCTAATCTTGCCAAAGTTTCTTATTACTGAAACCTCACTTCTTCCAAAGCTTCCAAGTCAGCTGTTTTGGCTGTCACCTAACCCACTTTGATGCCTCTCTAAATCCCAAAAGCAAATTGCAAAGTCAACCAGCAGGGTTAAATGCCCAAGATTACAGATTTTATGTTTAACAATTGCCTGTAGAAATAGTAATTTAAACAACTTCATTCACTTTGCATCAAATGTTGTAACACTGCTGTGAGTTTGTTTGGGAGTGTTGAATAAAATTCATTATGGAAGAATATATTTATGTACAATTTTAAATATTTTTACTTTGAAAAAGATTTAAAACTCTTATCTTTCACAGTCTATGAACCACCCAGAGCACTACTCTGCACATCTCCCTTTAAAGAAGATAGGACACTTTTCTGAATTAAAAGTAAATAGAAAAGAGTCCAGCTATCAGTGAAGTTTGTAGTATACATTAGAAAGCAGAATTGATTACCAGCTGCTCTCAACCAATATTTACTGTCTCTACATCATGGGTAAAGTCATATGCCATTGGGCAAATAAAATTTGTTTCTGTTCTTTTTTGGGGAGGATAGCATAAATGTGTAAACAAATATCTACGAAACATTGTATAAACACACACACACACACACACACACACACACACACACACTGTTATATACAATATATTTATCTGGGGGCCTAGTGGCAAAAAGCTGCACTGCAATCACAAAGGCACATGATTGGAGGCCACTAGCTGCTCTCCTTCCAAGCAATTAACTGCCTCTGAAAACCTGCCGGAGAGTCACGTATGGTTCAGTTCTGACTCTACGGTACACAAAACACACACACACACACACACACACACACACACACACACGATTGTTATGTGTCATCGAGTTGCCTTCAATTCATAGCAACCCTATGTGCAACAGCTCTGAAATCTGCTCTATCTTGAGCTAATTTCATTATCTCTGACACAACTACTCCCATTGTCCAAGTCATTGAGTTTATTTATCTCATTTAGGGCCTTCGTCTCTTGTTCTGTCCCTCCACCCTTCCAGGCATGATGTCCCTCCCCAGAGACCAATCCTTCTTGGCAACATGCCCAAAGTATGTCAGACAGAGCTTCAAAATCTTTGCCTCCAAGGAAGAATCTGGTTTCACTCTCTCTAGGACAAACCTGTTTGCTCTCTTAGAAGTCTGTGGTATATTCAGTACTTTTTTTCCAGCACCACAGCTGCAAAGTTCTCTGAAAGAATCTCAAATAGATTTTTCTCCAGTCATCCTTAGTCATTGCAGCTCTCTGAGGAAGCAATTGTGAAGACTATGGCCTGGATCAGACACACTTTAGTCTCTAGACTGACATCCTTGTTCTTGAGTACTCTGGAGAGATCCCTGACAGCAGAATTACCCAGGGCAATTTATCTTCTGATTTCCTGATTTCTGGTACCAAGCGTGTTGATTGTGGAGCCAAACAAACTGAAGCTGTTAACAATCTCGATCCATGATGCTGCCAATTGGCCCAGTGGTGAGAATCTTTGTTTTCTTGATGTTGAGCTTTAATTCATATTGAAGGCTACAGTCTTTGACGTTCTGCAGCAAATGCCTCAGGACCTCCTCCGTTTTGGCAGGCAAGGTAGTACCATCTGCATACTGCAGTTTGTTGACGAGTCTTCCTCCAGTCTTGATGCCACATTCCTCCTGACAGAACCCAGCCTCCTAGATGATTTGTTCTGCATATAGATTGAAAAGGTATGGAGATAGGCTACATCACAATTGTACTCCTTTCCTAATTTTGAACCATGCAATGCTTCCTTGCTTTGTTCTGACAAATGATTCCTTGTCCAAGTATTCTAGGATTCCTATTCTCCTCAAGGTTAGCCACAATTTCTTGTGATCCATACAGTCAAATACCTTTGTATAGTCAATGAAACACAGATAAACATTCCTCTGGTATTTTCTGCTTTCAGTCAAGATCAATCTAAAATTGGCTGTAATGTCCCTAGTGCCTCTTCTCAACCTAACCTACACATCTGGCAGTACTCTGTGATGTGCTGTTACAGTCATTTTTGGGTAATCTTCATTAGGATTTTGTTTGTGTTTAATATTAGTGCTATTGTTTGATAATTTCCATATTCTGTTGGGTCACCATTTTTGTTTAATGGAAATAAATACGGATCTCTTCCAGTCAGTTGGCCAGGTAGGTTTCTTTCAGATTTCTTGGCGTAACCTGGTGTCAAGAGTACCATCCAGGTCAGGGTGTTCAGAGCAGCATCTGTTTGTTGAGATCTGTTAATTGGTATGCTATCAATTCCTTGGGCATTGTTTTATTTTTTTTTTTCCAGTTCCTTCAGAGAAGCTTGAACTTCCTCCTTCATCACCATTGTCTCTTGTTCATATGTTGTTTCAAGTATCAGCCATTTCTTTCGGTATAGTGACTCCATACACGCCTTCCATCTTCTTTTGATGTTTCCTGGTTCATTAAAATTCTGCCCAAAGTATCCTTAAACATTGTAACACGAGGCTTGAAATTATTCTTCAGTTCTTTCAGCTTAAGAAATGCCGAGTGAGTTCGTCCCTTTTGATTTTCCAACTACAGTTCTTTGCACATTTTATTTTAGTACTTTGTCTTCCTATGCTGCCCTTTGCAATCTTCAGTTCAGGTCCTTCACATCTTGATTTCTTCCCTTTGCTTTGGCTTCTCAGCACTCTAGCACAACATTCAGAGTTACTTCTGACATCTATTTTTGTCTTGTCTTCTTCCTCTGTCTTTTTAATGACCTTTGCGTTCTTCATGGATGTTTTCTTGATGTCCTCCAACAGCTCATCTGATTTTCACACTATTTACATTCAAGGCCTCAAACCTGTTCCTGAGATGGTCTTAAGTTCAAAAGGGATAGACTCAATGTCAAACTTTTGTTCTTGTGGATTTGATTTGACTTTTTTTTTAGCTTCATTTTGAATTTGCACACAAGTAGTTGATGATCTGATCCACAATCAGCACCTGGCCTAGTTTTTACAGCTGATATTGAGCTTCTCGAATGATTTTTTCCCACATATATAATTAATCTGCTCTGTGCAGGCCATTAGGTAAGATTTATGTGTATAGTCACCATTTGTGCTTTTTACAAAAGGATTTGCATTGATTGAATATAATTTTATTATTCTTTCCCGAGCCTCATTTCTGTCACCAAGTCCATGTCTCCCCACTACGGATCCTTCTTCCTTGTTCCCAATTTTTGCATTCCAGTCACCCATTATTACTAATGTATCTTGGTTTCATGTTTGATTAATTTTCAATTGCAACAACTGGTAGAAGTCATCTATTTACTTTTCTTTGGATATATATATGATATTTACAATATTATTGGATGATCTTCTTGCCTAGACCATTTTGTATTTCATTTGACCCCCTAGATGTTCTTTGTATAATAAAAGTAAGTTTGATAGGAATGTCTACCTCTGTTTTATTGACTATGCAGAGGCATTTGGCTGTGTGGATCACAACAAATTGTAGCCAACATTAAGAAGAATGGAAATTCCAGAACACCTGATCATGCTCATGAGAAACCTATACTTGAATCAGGAGACAGTCAGTTGTCAGATCAGAACAAACAAACAATGCATGCTTCAAAATCAGGAAAGGAGTGCATCAGGGATGTGCTCTGTCTCCATACCTTTTCAATGTAATGTGGAACAGATCATTTGGGAGGTTGGACTTTATAAGGAGGCTGTGGCATCAGGATTGGAGAAAGAATAATTAATGACTTGTGTTAGGCAGATGGCACCAACCTTGCTTGCTGAAACTGAGGAGGGCCTGATGCATTTGCTGCTGAGGGTCAAGAACTGTAGTCTGCAGTATGGATTCAAGCTCAGTATCAAGAAAACACAGATTCTCACCCCTCGGTCAATTGACAGCATTCTGATAGAGAAGAGATTGCGATTGCTAACAATTTCAGCTTGCTGGGTACCATAATCAACATTCTTGGCACCAGTCGTCAGGTAATCAAAAGATTAATTGCACCGGGAAAATCTGTTGTTAGGGACCTCCCCAGAGTGCTAAAGAGCAATGATATTAGTGTAGAGACGAAGGTGTGCCAGAACCATGCTATGGTTTTACAATTATCTATTATGCATCAGAGAGCTGGACAATGACCAAAGAGGATAGATGAAGAATTGATGGCTTTGAGTTGTGGTGCTGGAGAAGAATATTGAACATACTATGGACTGCCAAGAAAACTTAACAGGTCTGTCCTGGAGAAGTTGACACCAAGCTGTTCCTTAGAGGCAAGGATTTTGAGGCTCTGTCTCACATATTTTGGGTATGTTGCCTGGAGAGACTAGTCGTTGGAGAAGGATGTCATTCTTTTACTGGTGGAGGGACAGTGCAGGAGAGGAAGACTCTGGATGAAATGGATTGACACTGCAACTGGGGTAATGAGGGTAGATTTGTCAGAGACAATGAGATTGGCCCAGGATAGAGTTCTAATGGCCTAATGGTAAAGAATTGTGCTGTCAAGTCAAAGTCATGCAGTTCAAATCTAGCAGCTGCTCCACAGAAGAAAGATGGGCTATATACTCCCAAGTGACTTTCTGCCTCTGAAAACCTTCTGGAGCCTCAGGTGAGTTCATTTCAACTCAACTAAACATAACAACGGTTTCATACATGGACTATATGACCATGCATGTTCTGGTGGTATCATCCCTAGTACATTGGGCTGCTAACCAGGTGGTCATGTGTCTTTGGTAGTTGGAGTGTACCAGCAATTCTGAGGAAGAAAGATGGGTGGAAAATGTATAGAACTTTGTAAGTAAACCAGTATAAAAGAAAAATTTGATTTTAAAGAAGAAAAAAAAAACCTCTTAAAAAGAAATTAAGGAAAATTAAAAAAATAAGAAACTCAATGGGGTGTAGTATTGGATTAGAGTCAACTTGACAGCAGGGAGTCTGATTTTTTCATGTTTTATGCATGGTTTACTGTGTGTACATTACACTTAACAAAAACAGAAAGCAGGAAGAAAATCACTAAGTCCTCAATAGCTTTGTTTAAAAAAAAATATCACCTATCTCAATGTGTGCAAGCATTTGTATATTTTGGCACTATGAACGTTGCCAGCCTATTTCATTCAAACTCCACAGTCTGGTTACCATATCGAATGACTGCCATTACATTTCCATAGGTATTGAAAGTTATCTTTAGAAGAAAAAAAAATAGCTGTTCAGAAAAGAAATCAAAGAGGTTGCTTGGAAATTGTGGCCCACTATTTATATAATACAGGCAGATGCCAGAAAGTCTTCTAGAACTAAAAGAACTCCAGCATGTATTAACTTAAAAGAAAAAAAAATCTTTCTGCACTCTTTATAGCTAACGGATCATTAACGTGTTTTAAAGTTGGCCACCTACAGTGTCAAGAGAAAGAGGTTCTCGGCAGGAAAGTGTGCAGAAATGAATTCTTATGAATAATGTCTCTAGATACTTCTGAAAAATAAGATTGCTGTTGGCGGAAATAACCCATCTCTATGTATAGTTTCTTCTATTTATAGCAGCACTACAGAATAAGCCGAAGAAAGAATGCAAATGAGATGTCAAGTTACTGCAGTTCAAATCCAACTCTCATTCTATTTTCATGAATTTTACAACAGCAGAAGAATCTGCTAATTAAAAAGCAATGCTTTAAAAAAAAGCCCACAACAAACTCCAAATCTGCCTTAAAATGCTTGAACTTCTTTCAAACTAATTGTCAACTGTTTGTGTTTCATAGGCCAATGGTGACTCAGAGCTTCAGTACCTGAGACAGGTTTTGACTTTTTTCCTCTAAGGTAGAGCTGACTTAAAAGGCTAAGAAAGAGTATTTTGTTTGGTTTTTTATTAAGGCACACCATCATAGTTGACTTTTTAAAACTTTTTTTTAAGTATCCATGCATGAAAATGATAGGAAAAAAAAATGCAAATTCCAAATTATCTGAAGGCATCCTAGAAAGCAAACTTGGAGAAACATCAATCTTTATATGAACAGATATGTTCTGTATCCTTGAAGAGAGAGAGCTCAGGGAAAAGGCTCTATCTCAAGCATTTTCTCTTCTTTTCTATGTATTATTTGAAACAATTGTACTAAAGGAAGAAATAAAATGGGTATAAAAGAATGAAACCCATGATAAAAAAAATCACTTAATCATACATGAAGAAATAATTTGTAAAATAAGAATTCACAAACAGGATTTAACGAACTTGTTTCTTTTTTTTGTTTTTGCCTATTACTCATCCTCATGGGAATTTTACTGGGGCAGGGGCAGGAATATCAAACAATCTCTGAATTTATGCTGGAATATCTCTTTCTTTTTGTGTCTGTCTCCCTTCCCAAACTCGTGATTCACTTTTAAGAAGACTGGTAAAGAAACATGAATATATTTTTCTTCTCAAGAAATGCACAACTTCCATTTCTTTTTGCCTTTGATTCTCTAACAAAAAGCAAGCAAACTGTATGCTGTAGCATGGATTCCAATTCATGGCAACCCACTATACACAGAATAGAACTGTGCTCCATGGGTTTTTTAAGGTTGTGGATGAAGAAAGATAGTTCACAAGCTTTTCTTTTGAGGCGTTTCTGGGTGGATCCAAATCACCAACCTTTCAGTTAATAGGCAAGTGCTTATCTAACGGCAACACCTAAAGTCTTCCTGTTCAACTCTTCGCTCACCCTATAGTCTGTGAAGCTATAAATAACATGAGAGGTGGGAGGTGCAAGTGGTGGATTCCAATCTCCAGAGGCAAGGCCTTTGGGTTTGTAGTGCAAATCCTTATGCACTATGCCACCAGAGTTCCTTTTAAAGGCAATAACTAACTACAAACTTTAAAATGTGTCAAACTCACTGCTCTGGAGTAGATTCTGATATACAGAGACCCTCTATCAGGTTTCGCAAGTGGTAAATCTTAATGGGAAGAGATCACCCATCTTTCTCTTGCACAGCTGCTTGGTTTTCTGGTGACACTATAGACTATGTCATAGGAGTTTAGTTGTTCCGAAATAGATGTATGTATGAGTGTGTACATATTCTGATTCAAGGGGGAATCTCAGAAAATAAATTAAAAAGAGAGAGGTTAGAGATAAGCATTAAGGTAAACAAGAGTTATAGACAACAATAGATCAGATCATAATACACACAATCTTCATTAACAGTATAATAAACATTAATTTACAGGTGACTACATACAAGAAGCACAAGATGAATAGATGAGTAAACTATATCCATGATCAGAGGGATGGCTGACGGTACTTTGACATAAGTATTTATTTGTATGTGCTGCAAAGACATTCACATACATAATAGAGCTAAGAGGGAGTAAAAGTAAGAAAACTTCTTAACTGTAACCAAACACTTGAAGACCATGGAGTTTTAGGACCAGAGTCTCAGAGAATATCAAGGTCAATCAGCAGAACATGGTCCACAGAAAAAATATTCTACATCTTACGTTGGTAAGAAGTTACTGGGTCTTAAAGTTTGCAAGTTAGCCATCTAAGGTGCAAGCATTGCTCTCTCTCTGGTTGAGGCAAAGAAGAGTGAAGAAAATAAGATATGTGGAAGTAATTAGTCTGTAGCACTAATAGACCTTGTGAACCTCAATTTTCATAGCCCTGAGATTGGAAGAGCTAGGTAGTGCCAAACTACCACTGTGAAGTGCTTTTAAAAGATACCATAGTAGATACTGTGGACAGAATGAGAGGTAAATAGAAATCAAAATCTCCGAACAAACCCAATTTACTGCTCTGATAGAGACTAATGGAACCCCTGAGACTATGGTCCTTAATCACCCTTTGAACTATAACTTGTAGCCAAAGAACAGACAGAATCTAGAAGGTAAACAAACTAGGAAGGTAACTCTTAGAACAGTCACCCACACAGGATCACAAAGGCACCATTGGCTCAAGGATACTTAATGTTTTTGCCAATATTATCAGTTGTAGTTTGACATTTTCCCCTTATTACCATTGGCCCCTTTTCATATAATATTTCCTAATATTTTAAAGTGTCAACTAATTAATTCTTTTTGGTACACTGACTCTGTGTAGTCCTTTCATCTGTTGTTGTTGTTGTTATCTGCCATCGAGTCACCTGTGACTCATAGTGACGCTATGTACAACAGCCCTAAACCCTACTCTGTCCTGTGCCAATCGCACTATCTCCGACACACCTACCCCCATTACTCCAGTCACTGAATCAATTCACCTCATAGAGGGTCTTCCTCCCCTGTGCTGTCCCTCCACTCTCCCAAGCATGATGTCCCTCTCCAAGGACTGATCCCACTTTGCAACATGTCCAAAGAATGTCAGATGAAACTTCAGAATCCTTGCCTCCAAGGAGCAGTCTGGTTTAATCCTCTTCAGGATGAAACTGTTTGTTTTCTTAGCAGTCCATGGTATATTCAATACTCTTCTCCAGCACCACAGCTCAAAGGCATCAATTCTTCTATCCTCCCTAGTCATTGTCCAGCTCTCTGATACAAGTGATTGCAAAGACCATGGCCCGTGTCAGGCACACCTTAGTCTCCAGACTGACATTGTTGCTCTTCAGTACTTTGGAGAGGTCCCTAGCAGCAGACTTTCCCATCACAATACGTCTTTTAATTTCTCTGACTGCTGGTGCCAAGAGTGTTGACTGTGGAGCCAGGCAAACTAAAGCTGTGAGCAATCTCAATCTCTTCACCATCTATTATGATGCTGCCAATCGGCCCAGTGGTGAGAATCTTTGTTTTCTTGACATTGAGTCTCAATCCATATTGAAGGCTCTTAGGAACAGAACATTCCTTCCATCTTTTTTTTTTTAAATTATTTTTTTTCCCCTTTAAAGTCAAAAGTCTATATAATTCAGGTTAGTAACACGATGTGGTTAGGACAGCTTCTGAAACGTGCTCATGACCTCCTACCGACCCCCTCTCCACCCTGCCCCGTCAGTTGTCCAATAATCTTGGGCAAAGGCTCTTAGCTTAGCTCTGTCTGGCTGTGTCTGTGGGGGTAGCAGTTCCAAGGTCAGCTCCACCTCAAGCTGGCTCTCGGGTTCTCAGCTTCCACGTGTTTGCTGCTGCCACCATACGTCTAGCTGATGCAAGAATTTCTGGGCTTGGAGCATGTGCTACATCTCTGGCTTATTCTTTGCTGGTGGGAATAAAAAACAAAAACAAAACAAAAAAACCCCAACTTCCCTCTGTAAATCTTTTAATGCTTCCTGGGTCATTTAAAATTTTGTCCATAGTATCTCTCAACATTGCAGCTCGAGGCTTGAGTTTGTTTTCCAGTTCTTTCAACCTGAGAAATGCTGAGTGAATTATTCCTTTTCCATTTTCTAACTACAGTTCTTTTCACATCTTGTTATGTAACTTTATATCATCACCTTGACCTGCACTTTGCAATCTTCTGCTTCTCTCTTTGACTTCTGTGTTTCTCTCCTTTGTTTTGTGACTTAGTGACAATGAGTTGTGCTGACAACACAAAGGTATGCAGTTCTAACTAACCAGCTACTCCCTAAGAGTAAGATGGGAAGTTTCCTCCCATTTGATTTATTCCCTCTGAAAAACTGCTGGAGGGTCAGGTATGGGTTAGTTCTCACTCAAAGGCACATAACAACCCTGATAGAGAATGTAATTAATACAGCAGTCATTGTTACACACTGGATACTTATTTTATATTAAATAAGACAATTAGTTCTGTTTGAATCAGAGAGAAAATGGAATTTGGTACAATGCAAATTAGGGCAGAGAAGTAAGAGGTAGAAGATTCCAAGAGAGTTGGGAAGAGGAAAAGGCAGAGAAGAAGGAAAATGAGGAATTAAATAATCATTTATTGGATGAAGTCATCATTTCAAGTGTCTATAATTTCTTCTCTCAATTTAAAACAAACAAATAAAACAAAGGAATAGGTATTTAAGCAGGTAAATGTATTTATTATCCTTTATACCCAAGAAACAATTTCATAATGTATTTTCTTCTTCCATTTTCATTGCCAATGTAGCCTGTCTCCAGGTCCCTGCACGGCAAGGACAATTTGTACAGGATTTAATATAATAAAACCAGTGCTTAGGAAGTTTTGGAGAGCTCAGATAATTTTCTGTAAAGATAATGTGCCTATTTGGAGGCAATTAAAGGCTAGTGAGTTAGTATAAGCTTTTAAAATTCCATTTTAACCACTACTAAAAAAGAAACAAATGAAAATATGAAAAAGCAACTCTTAAGCCAACAGTACCCCATTTCACTCATTCTCTTGGCCTCAGCAATGTTCACTAACCTCCGATTTCTACTCAACTGTTACCATGGTAAGTTCAGCTTTCTTCACAAAAACGACAACATGCTGTACAATTCTGAGGCTTGTTTTTTGCTGATGTTTAGAACTATTTACAAAATAAGGAGCTAGGATAGGATAGGCCCCTCGCAAACCTAAGAAATAACAAATAATTCTCTAGGAAGGTACATATTTATGAGCATTGAATCATCCCTTATGAACACTACCATATTTACGAATACGATAAGCCTGCGATGTAAGGTTCAAATTTGCAATGTGGGACTTGATTTTTGTAAATTTAGGACTTACACTACATACTGTTTTCTCTGAGGTCTTAAAATTTTCATTTTGGCTTGAGAAAAGGCAAAAATATTTATGAGTACTTGCCTGTAAATTTGCTGAGTTCTTTTAGGCTTATTCCTAACCTACTGTTTGTATTTGACCTTTAGCAAAGGATTTTCTCAACCCTCTTTAGGTAGGGTCGGTGTCCTGACCAATGTAGACCTGAGATTACTGTCAATTTGCTTAATGCCTACTCTCTGAGCCACAGAGTCTATTTAGATGGTAATTCTGAGCCTCAGGTGCAAGGCTTGTTGCACAATAACTAGAAACAATATAGAAATTGCCACTCAACATTTATCTGCTGTAAAAAGCTCATTTCCTCACTTCCAAACCCAGTTAGAACCTTCACTTCATGCAACGCCTCTTCTATCACATGGCCTATGTACCCATTCTTGATATCATTCCCAGTTCTTTTTACAAACATACTAATGTTGGAGTTAACACTCCTTTATCTACAAGGATTGTTCAGAACTTTCCCAATCTCTAAACCTAGTGCCCCACATTCACAAGAGATGACTTGGTCTTTTATGCAATCAATAAAATTTCAATCAGCACAATCCTTTACATTCTTACAATATTTATCAACCTACCCCTTATGAGATGGATTGATTCGGTGACTGGGGTAATTGGGATGGGTGTGTCAGAGGCGGTGCGGTTGGCGCAGGATAGAGCAGGGTTTAGGGCTGTTGTGCATAGGGTCGCTATGAGTCGCAAACAACTCGACGGCACATAACAACAAACAACAACCCCTTTCTCCATTTCTCTTTCTTCTTCCCTTAAATCCCAAGAAGTAAAATCTCTTTGTCAAGGCTAGCATTTCACTCAGTTTAATCTCATCAACAGATTTGATCCTAAATTACAAGTAAAGGTCAGTTTAGATAAAAGAATGGGCTTCAGTTCTCTTAGGAATTTTTACCTTGCCTTACTTGCAATGGGCAGGCATTGTACAAGTTGGGATAGAGAAGTGATCATATAATAATAGGGAGAATTACTGGAGATCAACAAAGTTAGGGACAGAGTTTACCAGATATTAATTTGTCTTTTAGCTTTGAATCCTTGTAATTGGATGGTGCAGAGGTACCCTGGTCCTTATCTGAGGTATTCAAGTACCTGTGTATCATGTGGATGAACATAACGGAGCAAATAAAATAGAGAAACCCTGTCATCCTTGTCATTCTGGAGTGGAACCCAGTCTTTTATTAGTTGCTGCGATATTAAGCTTTGTCAGTAGAGGGCACTAGAGGGACATCAAAAGAAGGCATTTCTCTTCCTAGCTCTGAAGTACTTTCTTCGTGGAAAGTGTTGAGATATGCTTTATTTCTGGGGGGCATGTTACAGGCAACTCACTGGTGCTCGTCTCCTAGCAAATTTTATCAGTATCTCCTCAGATGAATTTCCACCATGTAACTTATGCCCAGACCCCGGCTGATTTCCCAGTCAGGATTTCAGCTGCTCCAGTGAGCTGAATCTCAGCATATTTCAGCAGCAACCCTATTTGTAGGTTTCCAATAAGTTGATCTGACCTCCTAGTGAGAGATTTGCCATTTTTACTGTCACTCTCCTGAGCAGATTTCTGACAAGTTCAGTAGACTCATTAGTTAGTCATAGTTAAAAATTGATAGACAATCTGTTCTGTTACACAAAGGAGTCATGAACTTGATTGAGAATCGTCAGAACATGAAGTGTTCATGATCTTTGAGTATATTCATTGTACTGTATAATGCTTATTCCCATTGAGCCTGTTTTGACTCATGGCAATTGTCCATTGAACTTCTGAGCTTGCACATTTTACTTGGAGAAGACTGTCTACGGTTCTCCCTAGAAGAAGCTGGAGCTTTGTCCTATAGGAGTTGCTGAGACTTCGACTGACATTATAACGTGTTATAGACAGTGTCACCTGACAGCTCTATTTTATATAATTAGGCATTGCAAATATCAAAACAAAATGACACTTCATGGGTGGGTGGAAGGAGAGAGTAAAGGAAATGGGAAAGATCTAACAGGGACCTGAAAAGACAGGGTAATGGTGAGCATAGTTTAAAGGTGATTAATTTTATAAAACACAATGTATATAAATGATTGTATGAAACTTAATATCAATGAAGCAAAGTGTGAGAAAATCTGCACAATTAAAAAAGAGAAACAAATTTAAAACCTAATAACACTTCACTCAGAAAGAATCTTAGCTTTTTATTCCTTGAGAAGGGATTCAACACAGGGTTGAGGATGATAAAAACCAGAAAGGGACACTGGACCTTTTCTCAGTTATTCAATAAGCTACATGTTACGTAGATGGACATGTTTGAAACAAAGTAAAGAAACAGAGGGGAAAAGCAGGTACCTTTTTCTTGCCGTGTTAGAATTTAAGCAGAAGACACTAAAGATGATGATAGTGTGAAAGGACAAAGAGAGAGTAAACGAATCCAACTCATAGTGCTTTTTCATTGGATGAGGTACTTTCACGAGAAATTTGAACTCACAGTAGAAATGATGGAGTTCTCTTAAGTCAGAAAAGGGCAAATGTGATTTTTACTAAAAAATTACACAGTCATCCCACTCCACCCCCACCCAGGAATTAAATGCATCCCCCACAATCCCCAATCAAGAAGTAATGGTCATTTGCAATGATTATGTTCCTCAAAAGATACTCATGTATCTGAAACTTTCCTTCCTGTCAGTCACAGGCCAATAGTATCAGCAAAATGCATTCACTGTCTCTAAAAGCAGAGCAGAAACAGATCTGCCACCAATAATCAATCTATGAAATAGCTGTTCGCCCCGAGAACAATTTGGTTAGTGTTTTCGGGACAGTTATGGAGATGAAGGCCATGTCCACGAGACAGAACATTTTAACTCATTTTAATGCATCTGATGACGATTCATAATATTTAATGAAACATTTGGAATGAGTGCCAACAGGCCAGGATGTTAAGGACGTGGAAGTAAACAAAGACAATCCCAGGGACTCTGTAAAAGTAGCTGCCCTCTGTTTGGGAATCACATATTTTCCTCTCTAACTATTGCTATTCTGTGTTAATTATTTTATAACTTAATTTTTTAAAAAAGACTTTTAAAAACACAATTTTACTAATTGTATTATCTAGGACATAATTCTATTGGGGTTCAAATTTACATATATTTAGGAAATGGTCTCACAGCAATGTTTTGTTAAGTAGATAAAAGTGTGACACAAAGCTCAGAGAACTTAAAACAGTTTTTCTGAGAAAAGAACCACTGATAATATATCACTGCTTTGCTGCCTTTGAAATAAGTGTACTTTCTCCCTCTCCTGCTACTGAAAGGGGTAATTTGAGTTTTAAATACAAGAGGTTAAAAGTGGCTTCAGGCTTTTTCAATTAAAAGTTTTAGTTTGCAACTTCTTTGCACTGGAAAGGACTAAATCTCTTCCTGGAATCGGTTGACATGACGCTAAAATGGACTGTGCTATTTCTTTGAAAACCATGTACAATGGACAAGTCTCATCAAAGGTGTTTCGGCTGGAGGCAAGTTTCTCAGTTCAGTGACCTTATAGGTGGTAAAGGACAGTTTTAAAAGACATTTGTACCTAGTTAACACTTTTTTTTGACACTCTATTAGATGTGACAATTTTCCTTTACATTTAATGGATACAAGAAAAAGAACAGTCAACTTTCCCTGCTGTTTCAATAGTTTCAATTAGCTTTTCCCCCCTCAATTGCTCCATCAGATGGAATAGATAAGATTTCACTATTTGAGTGGGATCATTTTAAGCCTCTCTTACAGTAGTTTGTTATTTTTAAAGCTCCAATGATTCACTATAAAATGCATCTCCAGCTGCAGGAAGCAATTCCTAAATTGCTTCACTCAACAAATCCAACACAGCTAGGCTCACTATAGTACAGAAATAGCACTGGTTTGGAAAGGGATTACCTATTGGGTTCAGAAGCTTCTGTGATAGGTTATGTCATGAGTGGATCTTTGAACACAAGAAGTCACCTTTGATTTTTACCCTTTTTTTTTAAATGCAAGAATCATTTGAAGTTTTGCTTCATTAGTTCAACCAAGAATTATATTTCCATTAATTCATATACATGATGCGTTCCCAACAATTTATATGTATTTGTTCTTCATAATGTATATGCATTGAGTTGTCAAGATCTCTCCAATCCAGTTCAAATGTGATTAAAATTTTCAAAACACTGTGAAAGCATTCATTGTACTGAAATAGACACATATTTAAAAATATATTTGTTAGAATTTATTAAATTCTCACTTTATTTTCTTAATGTTGTTGTTGTGTGCTAGTGAGTTAAACCAACTCTTAGCGGACCCTCCAGTGGGTTTTCAGAGGCAATAAATTGTATGGGAGTTGATTACCCATCCTTGTCCCACAGAGCAGCTGGTGGATTTGAACTGTATTCTTTTGGCATTGCAGCACAGCTTCTTACCACTTGGCCACCAGTAGCTCTGGAGTAGGGACACTAGTTTCATTGCCTAGAGTAGAGATAGTAGTTTCATTACTCATATTCATTGCCTAGAGTAGAGATAGTAGTTTCATTACTCATATTCATTGGTTTCAATTTATAGTTGACTCCATCAGATTTCCATAATAGCTTGCCTCCGGAAACCCTATGAACTTGGAGAGAGGATGAAAGGCACCCAAGCGTCAAGGACTCTCCTTCATAGGGTCGCTATGAGTCACCTGCAACTCGTCGGCACTTAACAACAACAACAACAACCATCAGATTTCCAAGGGCTGTACATTGAACCAGAAGAGATTACACTTCTTTCTCCCTCAGAGCATCTTTTGGATTTTGAATAAAAAAAAAAAATACAGCCTTTGAGTTAGCATTTCATCTCTCTATGGACCCTATACATAATACAATGCTCTCTAACTTAGGCTATAGTAAAGTTGAATTTTTTGCAAGAATTCTATCTATAGTAACATATAAGTGATTTAGAAAAAAATTTGTTTATCTCAGTTATTTTTAATCTCTTTAGACTAAAATAGAAACAAGGAAAAAATGCAAGGGACAAAGGATTGTCAGTTTAATCACATGTAGAAAGCTATTATTATCCTTGAGACTTAGAGAAGGTAGACGATTCTATAGAATTTTAAATGACAAGATAGGATTTATCTTAATACTATGTCAGCATTTTTCTGAAACTGGTTTAGCCCTTTGCACTGGAAAGAAGAGACACACTAGAACTTTTAATTGAAAAAGCCTGTAGCTACTTTCAACTCCTGATATCTATAATCAAGTTATCTCTTTCTGTAAAAGAACAGAAAAGAACCACCTTATCTGGAAGCTGTTCAGGAGTCATTTGTTATCAAAAGTATCAAGAGTGAATGTCTGGATTCCTTCAGGAAATGTCTAGATAGGATGGTCACAATATGGAAGTCAGATTATTTAAAGGTTATTTTGTTGTATTACAAAATGTGTCATTCAAACATCCAATAAAAAAGGAATCAAGCAAATTATTTTCTAGAGACATTAATTGTCAAAACCAAGGTGGTCGGTCACACTGTGTTTGATACTATATTTCTTGAAAATATCCCTTAAGCCTTAATGAGGGTAAAGGAATAGTTTTTTGGTCTACCCTACTATCCCCTAGCAAAAGCTAGTTAGATTTTCATCTTCATTCATTCATTTTTTTCTTTTACTCACTCAACAAAAAACATATTGTTGCTGCTGTTGGTGTGTGCCATCGAGTCACCTGCAACTCATAGCAACCCTATACACAATAGCCCCGAACCCTGTACTATCTTGAACCAGCCTCACTGTCTCGACACACTTGCATCCATAACTTCAGTGACTGTGTCAATCCATCTCTCCTGTGCTGTCCTTCCATCCTTCAAGCATGATGCCCTACCTTCCCCAAGGACAGGTCCTTCCTGGCAATATGCCCACAGTATAATGGAGCTTCAAAAATCATTACCTCCAAGGAGCAACTGTTTGAAAATTTATTTTTGTATTAGACTTCTTGGTACTTGATGAGCAAAATTATAAACTCATTTTACCAGGATTAAGAACATAAAGCTTCTTTAGTCAAATTACTTTTTTTCTGGCTAGCCATCAAAACCTTGATTTTTAAATCTTAGTTGAGCCAATAATGGATACTTTTGAAGACACCCCGATGGTGTAGTATAAAATGTGTCAGGCTGCTAAGGAAAAGGTTGACAGTTCAAATCCATTCTGTGGGAGAAAGATGGGCACTCTCATACTGCAAAGATTTACAGCCTTTAAAACCCAATGGAAGGTCATTATAAATTGGAACTGCAGAGAATAGACATATTCTAAATTTTAAGTTGTTAGAGGTCCTTCACCAACATAGTCACAAATTGATATGACTGTGCATGAATTCCTGGAGAAGATTATTTCCTTAGGATATTATTTTCTACTAATGACAATAGAATTTTTGTTGAGGAGATTGCATGTTAAAGTGAAGCACATTATCAGCTGTCACAGAAACGGCACACTTTAAAGACCTTACTCTTGGTCCTGTATATGGAACACTTCCCTCTTTATTAAATTTGTATTCAAATTCATTTTCTCTCCATTGGATGTCCTGCTAAATCACAAGACTAAGTTAGTCTCAATTTGAATCTAGTTTCTAAATGGAACTTAAATATCTTCCGTTATCTTACTAATGTATTTTACTTTATTTTTTAAATTTTATACTGGTTTAAGATATTAAGGAGTTGAATAGAAGATTACAGAGGGCAGCGCAAGGAAACAAAGTATTACAACGAAATGTGCAAGGAGCTGGAGTCTGAACTCACTCAGCATTTCTTAAGCTGAAGGAACTAAAGAACAAATTCAAACCTCAAGGTGCAATACTCAAGGATGCTTTAGGCAGAAAATGAAATGATGCAGGAAGCATTAAAGGAAGATGGAAAGAGTATACAAACTCATTGTACCGAAAGGAATTGGTGGGCATAGAAGAATTGAATAAAATCATGTATGAGCAAGAGCCTGTGGTGATGAAGGAAGAAGTTCAAGCTGCTCTGAAATGATTGGCAAAAAAACCCAAAAAAAAACCAAACCCAAAAAAACAACCCAAGTCCCAGGAATTGACGGCATACTGATTGACGTATTTTAATAAACATATGCTGTCCTGGATGTGCTCACCAAGTTGTGTCAGGAAATCTGGAGGGCAACCACTTGACCAACTGACTGGAAGAGATCTATATTTGTTCCCATTCTAAAGAAAGATGATCTGACAGAGTGTGGAAATTTTTGAACATTATCATTGATATCACATGTGAGTGAGATTCTGCTAAAGATTATCCAAAATCAACTGGAACAGCACATCAACAGAGAACTAACTGCCTGAAGTGCAGGACGGATTTAGAAGAGGCTAGGGATATTATAGCTATGTCAGATGGATCTTAGCTAAAAGCAGAGTACCAGAGGAATGTCTATTTGTATTTCATTAACTATGCAAAGGCATTTGATTGTGTGGATTTCAAAAAACTAAGAAGAATGGGAATCCCAGAACACTTGATTGTGTTTATGCGAAATCTATACTTGGACCAGGAGGCAGTCTTCAGAACAGAGCAAGGAAACACTTCATGGTTCAAAATTGGGAAGGGTGTGTGTCAAGGATGTGTCCTATTGGCACTGTTCCAATTGGCAGCATCATGCTAGGTGGTGAAGAGATTGAGATTGTTGACATCTTTAGTTTGCGTGGCTCCACAATCAACACTCTTGGTACCAGCAGCCAGGAAATTAAAAGATGAATTGCAGAGGGAATGTCTGCTATCAGAGACCTCTCCAGATTACTGAAGAGCAACAATGTTAGCCTGGAGACTAAGGTGTACCCGATATAGGCCATGGTCTTTGCAGTTACTTGATATGCATCAGAGAGCTGGAAAATGACTAGGGATGATAGAAGGAGAGTTGATGCCTTTGAGATTTGGTGCTGGAGAAGAGTATTGAATATACCATGGACTGCTAGGAGAACAAACAAGTTCGTCCTAGAGAGACTGAAACCAGGCTGGTCCTTGGAGGCAAGGATTTTGAAGCTCTGTCTGATATACTTTGGACATGTTGCATAGTGGGATCAGTTCTTGGAAAGGGACATCATGCTTGGGAAGGTGGAATGGCAGCACAGGAGAGGAAGACCCCTGATGAGATGGATTGATTTAGTCACTGTGGTAATGGTGATAGGTGTGTTGGAGCCAATAAGATTAGTAAGGGATAGAGAAGGGTTTAGCGCTATTGTACATAAGGTTGCTGTAAGTCGCATGTGACTCGACGGCACATAATACAACAACAACAACATAACTGGTTTACTTTAAAATTTATAGACATTGTTTTTCACATGGATTTTATGTTTTATAAATAACAAAGTTTCTGTGGAGCCTTCATGATGAGCATATTCCATCAATCATCGAAATCTCAGAATTCAGCAGTGTTGGGCAGGCTTCATCACAACCCTGCAGGCTGCTGTTTTTTTGTGGCTTGTTTTGAGAGGCTGGATGCTTGCCAATCCAAAAATACCTGCCCTATTGTTCTGTAGTGCTGCAATAAAATCTATTTTCTGCACTTTATTCTTAGGTAGAGTACAAAGTATTCTTCTTACATTTTAAGGACCTCAGTGCCACCTTCTCAATGATAGCCATAATAACCAGAAACAACTTCTCTTGCTTTGTACATTGTTTCCATCCACTCATCCATTCATGAATTGAACTAATATTTATGGAGTCCTAAAAAATGATAGAATTCTGTTATGGGTCAAGAAGCCTTGAGGCTAGAAAAATATATAAGGCATAACTCTACCTTACTGGAATTTTAGTCTAGATTAGTGGTTTGTAAAACTGATTTTGCATGAGAATTGTTAAAAGATCTTGTAAAAAGTACAGATCCACAAACCCCACCAGACAGCTTCCACAAACAACCTCTGGATATGATGACAGGGTGTGCATATTTTTAACAGCTTTCTTACATGGCTGAAATGTACATTTCTACTCACTTGGATTTCACATTTCTAGAATATTTTTACCACTAGAATCTGAGCTTTTTTAAGAATGAAACAAATAAAAAACAACTCATTGCCATCAAGGTAATTCTGACTCATGGCCACTGACCTCTGTTTCAGAGTAGAACTGTACCATAGCATTTTTTTTTACCTGTAGTTTTTACAGAAGCAGATTGTTAAGATTTTCATTTTGAGCCCTGCAAGGTAAGCTTAAATTGCTAACCTTTTTAGGTTACTAGTTCAAAGCAAACAATGTACATCACCCAGGGACATTAAGAATGTCCAAGTTTTGATTATACTTCTACTCTGGAGAAGTTTTCTTCCAACGCGAGTAGTGCATTGTTAATATCAAGTAAATATTTATTAATAAATGAATGATAGTTCTTCACCTACTCATTCTCAGCTGTCTTGAGGCTAGATATTTCTTCTCTGCTTGGTTTTCTGCTTTGTACAAGAACCTAAAAGCTGACATCTACAAATCCTTGTATCTAGAGTAAAAAGCTTGATGCACAAAATTTCTTGTCATGCTTTGAGTTAATAGTGTATCTAAATAATTTGTAAATTTTATGTTGCTCTAAAGGAAACAGTTCTTTGTCTATGGCCAAAGGTTCTATGAGGATCATTTAAAATCTATTTAACTCAAGGGAAATGGCATTTTCTTTTGAGAACAATATATAGTGCTCAATTTGGCATAGTTTAACTTTGTTTTTAAAATATTATGTCCATAAAATAAGGTCTATATATCCTCAGTTTTCTAGGTGAGATAATTGTTGTCAGGTGCCAAGTTGAGTATGACTGATAGCTACTCTAAGAAAACACTATGAACAGTGGATCTGAACTCTGGTCTATCCTGTGCCAACTTCACACTTCCTGACACACTAGAGCCATTGCGGCAGTCACTGTGTCAATCCACTTGGTTGAGGGTGAAATAATATGAGAACAGAGAGCTCTAATGAACTAACTAGTGGTGCCGCTAACCCATAAGGCATACGGTTCAAATTCATCAGCTGCTCTGTGGGAGAAAGATGGGCAATCTCCTCCTGTGTGATTTTTAACCTCTGAAAACCCACCAAAGGGTCAGCTATGAATTGGTTCCAACTTGATAGTACCTAACAATGAAATACATGTAAATATGTGTGTATACATAATGCCAATGCATTATATGTACATATATGTGTGTGTGTGTGTATAACACCAGTTATACACACCCACATATATACACATATATAGTTACATTCTGAAGAAAGAACTGACATTATTATTTTAGATCATTTTGTTAAATATATGGGAGTTTCCAGATAGAAGAAATTATATGCAAGTTGCCACAGAGCACATTTTCAAAATGAATTTACTCTTTAGGGAATTTGGTGATACAGTGATAACAAAATAATGAGACTTTAAAGAGGCTAAATCGTACTTTAATTTTTTTCATCCATTATCTTTATTGATGTCTTTTAACACTTCCATCTATATACTGACCTTTTATTCTGACTGCTACCTTAACCATGCCTATCACATATATTTCAAGAGATGGCTATAAATTATGAAAGGTTGAAAGTGCCCCTAAAAGTGTTAAATCAAATGCTTCAAAGTTGAGTGTTGACATTTTTTAAAAGTGCAGAAAGTTCAATAGGAGAGATTTAGGCTGCTGAATATTATCTTGAGGGAAACTGTTCTGGGGGAGAGTTAAATCTGACTAGAGAGGTTCAGGTGACTTTTATAACTGACATGAAAGGTTATTTTCTTATTTTTCTCTAATGGAATATAATTAAGCACTTAATTGCTCTTATTCTTCTTCAAAGTAGACATTGGGGAGGGCAGCTATGTCAGGTAACACTGTCTGGCTCATTTATTACAACCAAATTCAAACAGTTGACCTATAAACAAATAGAAAGAGCAAGGTCTCCCATCAGTGAGGCACATCTGCTGACGTAAGGATCAGCTTTTCCTACTCAAGGCCTCACTTACAGGATCAAATCCAGTCTCTTGCCCTTGCTAATTTCTCAACCTCATCTGCTGCCATGTCAAGCCATGCACTTTATTATTCCTTTAGTGATACATTCAGCCGTGCATATATTTCACAGAGGGAGCCTTGAGAGTGACAAAAGACTTGGTTGCTAACCTCTCAAACGGATGTTCTAACCCACCAGATTGTTCCATAGGAAATCCAAAGATTTTGCAGCCTTGGAAACCACATGGGGAAATTCTATTTTGTCTGATAGGGTCAATATGAGTCCCAGTGGACTAAATAGAAATAGATTTGGTATGAGTTGGTGGTTTCTAACAACCAAGCGTTTTAAAAAGTTATTTTTTAGCTAAAAAAATAAGTCTGACTTATTTTTTTAAATTGATCAATTCCTTCTGCTTATTATACCTTCCCCACCTGCCCCCAAGACTTTCTCTCATCTTGGGAATTGCTTTTTAGTTTTATGATTAATATCACATGCAAGTAAAATATTGCTGAAGATTATTTAAAAATAGCTCAAACAGTACATTAACAGATAACTTCCAGAAATTCAGCCTGGATTAAGAAAAGGCATGAGGGATATCAATGGTGGTGTCAGATGGATATTGACTGAAAACAGAATATATCAGAAGGATGCTCATTTGTATTTTATTGACTATTTAAAGTAATTTAACTGTATGTATGATAGCAAATTATGACTAACATTGAAAAGAATGGAAACCCAGACCACTTAATTGTACTTATGAGAACCCTATATCTGGACGAATAAACAGTTGCAGACCAGAACAAGGGACTACTGCATGGTTTAAAATCAGGAAAGGTGTGTGTCAGGGTAGTATCGTTTCTTAATACTGTATGCTGAACAAATAATCCAAGAAGCTGCACTACATGAAGGTAATTGTGGCATCAAGATTGGAGGAGAACTCATCAATAACCAGTGTTATTCAGATGGCACGACCTTGCATGCTGAAAGTGAAGAAGACTCGAATCACTTGTTACAGAAGGTCAAAGACTACAGCCTTCAATAGGGATTGCCATCTCAACATCAAGAAGACAAAACTCCTCACTGCTGGACTAATAGGCAAGATCATAATGGATACAAGCTTGAAGTTGTCAATTGTATCATTTTACCAGGATCCACAATCAACACTCATGGTAACAGCAGTAAGGAAATAAAAAAAAAAGTATTGCGTTGGGAAAATCTGTTGTCAAAGACCTCTCTAATGTGCTACTTACTAAGAATATCAGTTTAAAGACTAAGATGCACCCCATCCAAGCGATGGTCTTTTCAATTACTTCTTATGCATGTGAGGGTGGGAGAGGAATTTATGCCTTTAAGTTGTGGTGTGGGATAAGAGTACTGAAAATCCCATGAATAATCAAAAATCAAATAAGTTTGTCTTAGAGGAAGAGCAATCAGGGTGAGGATGCAATTGAGGTAAGGATGTTGAAACTTGGGTCTGTTGTCATACTTTGGGCCTATTGTCCGGAGAGACTAGTCCTTGGAAAAAAGACATGCTGGGAAAGGTGGAGGCAAAGAGAAAGACCTTCATCAAATGGATTGATACAGTGAGTCTAACAATGGGGTTGAATGTATCAGAGACAGGATGACACAGGATTGGGTAAGGTTCAACTCTGTTGCTCATAGCATCACTATGGGTCATAGTCGACTCTGGCATCTAACAATATTTACTCTTCAGAATCAGATTCTGTACTAAATAATTTTGCACCTCTCCAAAGTGCTGAAGAGCAATGGTGTCTCTTTGGAGACTAAGGTGCATCTGATACAGGCCATGGTCTTCGCAATCACCTGTTATGCATCA
>NW_006399948.1:757039-788573 GCF_000299155.1 Elephantulus edwardii
ACTCGACGGCACATAACGACAACAACAACAGCTCTGATTGCTTAGTGATAAAAAGATGCACTGAAATCCCAAAGACATGCAGTTTGAATCCACCAGCTGCTCTGCAGGATAAGGATGGACAATCTCCTCCCACGTGATTAACTGCCTCTGAAACTCACCACAGCATCAGTTGTGGGTCAGTTCTGACTCTATAGTACACAAAAACACAAAAACAATTGTTAGGTACTAAAAAGAAATGTTATGTTTACTTTCCATAATGTAAAGTTAGGTAGTATGTCAAAATTCATGGAAGATGTCAATTAATTTTGTTCACAAAATGTGTTGATATATAAACTAGCCTGAATAATGTCTTCTGAGGATGGCATGTCCTAATCCTTAAAACTTGTGTTAAATAATGTGGGAAAAGTATCTTTGCATATGTGATTAAATTGAGAATCTTGACACAGAGAGGATAACTAGATAATTTGGGTGGGCCCTTAATGCCATCACACTAGTATTCTTAAAAGGGATAAACAGAGGGAGATTTTATGGACAGAAAAGCAGACAATGTTGCCATGGAGGCAAAGATTGGAATGATGTAGCCAGAAGCCAAGAAATGCGGGTAGCTACCACATTAAGAATTCTGGCAACTCCCAGAAACTAGGCCAGATGAATGATGGATTAGCTCCTTCAGCTTCTTGAGGTAATGGTGGTCCTCTTGATACCCGATTTCCATACAAAGATACTGCGTTTGCATTTCTGCTCTTCAGAACTGTGAGAGAATACATTTCTATTGTTTGATGTATTATTATATGCTGGTAAGTCAATTATATTCACTGAAACCCTATGACTAACAAATGAAAACTTTGTCCTATCATATGCTAGCTATCCTCAGGATCTCCACCATGCTCTATTGTTACATTTACTATGTCAACTCATCTTGTTCAGGGTCTTCTTCACTTTCTATAACTGTTTACCTTTCTCAGCATGATGTCTTTTTCCAAGTACTCGCCTCTCCTGTCAACAGCTCAAAATACATGAGACCAAGCTTCACCCACCAACCTTGCCTCTAAGGAGCACTCTCATTGCAATTCCTCCAAGAGAGATTTGTCTGTTCTTTTGGCAGCCCAGGGAATTGTCAGTACACACCTTCTCCACGATAGATAGAGAAGAGATTGAGATTATTGAAAAATTTAGCTTGCTTGGTTCCACAATCAACATTCTTGGCACCAGCAGTCAGGAACTCAAAACACAAATTCTACTGGGAAAGTCTGCTATCAGAGACCTCTCCAGAGTACTGAAGAGCAACAGTATCAGTCTGGAGACTAAAATGCACCTGATCCAGGCCATGGTCTTCACAATTACTTGCTATGCATTTGAGAGCTGGACAATAACTAAGGATGCTACAAGAAGGATCAATGCCTTTGATTTGTGGTGCTATAGAAGAGTGTTCAACATACTGTGGACTGCCAGGAGAACAAACAGGTCTCTCCTAGAGAGAGTGAAACCAGGGTTCCCCCCGGAGGCAAAGATTTTGAGACTCCATATCACATACTTTGGGCACATGGCCAGCCGGGACTAGTCCTCGGAGAAGAACATTATTCTTGGAAGGATGGACGGACAGCACAGGAGAGGAAGACCCTGGATGAGATGAATTGACACAGTAACTGGCACAATGGTATTAGGTGTGTTGGAGTCAGTGAGATGGGCTCAGGATAAAGCAGAGATCAGAGCTGTTGTGTGTAGGGTCACTATGAGTTGCAAGTGACTGGATGGAACACAACAATCACAACAACAGCAACAACAACAACAACAACCACCACCCATCTTTAACATCATAATTCAAAAGCATTGATTCTTGTTCAGTCATTTTTATTATTCATTGTGCAACTTCCAGATGCATAAGAAGAAATTGAAAATATCATGGCTTAGACCAGGTACACCTTAGTTTTTAAGTCAACAGCATTGCTTTTTAACACTTTGGAGAAGTCCTTTATAGCAAATTTTCTCAATGCAAGATATGTTTTTATTTCTTGATACCATAGGGGTTGGTTATAGAACGAAGTAAAATGAAATGATGGAAAATTTCAATCCTTTTTCCATCTATCATGAGGCTCTTTGATAACTTATGGTAAAATTTTTATAGCATCCATAGAAAAACAATGTAAAGTTTTACCATGTGCTTTGAAAAAGGATAAACTAGAGGTGGTAAGGGTAAAAAATAGACATCATTACTTTTGCTGCTGAGGGAAATAGAGTGACTGGAACCAAGAACATTATCAAGAGTTTCATTTGAAGGACTCGAGAGAAGTTTGAACTATGGGAGTGACAATGAAGTCCAGGAGGAGAGGCTTGAAATTAAGAGATATTTATCAACTGATATTGAACATAGTTGGAAATAATATCAGTTTAGGGATTATTACCATTTTAGACCTCAAATAGTGGTTTCTGCTAAGACTGTGAACTTTTTTCTACATTATCAGTGATCTTGAAATATACTTAAATGTTATTTTGACTTTTAAGACTCATAGGTGTTATTTTTTTCAGAATGTGGTTTTAAAGCAATATTTTATACTCTCTTAATACTTCTTTTTAGTGTGAAATTATAGAAAAGACATTAACTTAGCCATTTATAACATGCACATCTATCAAGAAAGCATTACTTATATAATGATTCAATTTGTAGATGATTACAAATGTCATTTGAGTGATAAAACAAATTATTTCTTTTTTACAGACATACTATTCCTGCAAGCACTAAATTTCAAAGAAAGAGATAAGAATAAATAAACAGCATTTTAAGTATTGATGGAGTCATTTTGCTAATAACCCAATAGTCAGATTAGTATACAATGAGGTTTTAACGCCTCATTCCGAAGAATAAATGCAATTCTTGCTCAAATGAAGTGGATAAACATAGAGTCACTGCCAAGATTCTCTAGATTTGTAGTAATAATTACTTTATAAAAGGTTAATAAATTTTAAGTTAAAACAGCAGTGACCTGCCTAAAGGTTAAGCTGAAAACAACTAAAATGAAAAAGGAATGTGCAGATTATTACACTATTGACTGACAGTGAGACTTTGAGAAGAGATAATTCAGCAATGATTAATTGATAATTAAATTTCAAACAAGAACCTTTAACCTCTACACATAAAGATAATTTAAGAACCCTATCAGACTCACACAGCCTACTAATGTTTTTCTTTTCCCTAACGTTCTAAGCAGCAGAAAAATCAATCAATGGCTGTTTGTAGTTCTAAGTGTTTTTTTTTCCAACCCTTATGTACATGTGTTGAGCTAGTGCAGAGGATATAACCTTGGACAGTTTCTCCTCGCACAGGGTGAGGGCAGATCCACATAGGTCACTTTCTTTTTCAACCAAGTGCAATGCAATGGATTGCCACTGAGTTGGAACCACCTTAGAGCTGACCCTCCAGAGGGTTTTCAGAGCCTATAAATCACACAGAATGAGATTACTTACCTTTTTTCCTTGGCACAGGTAGTGGATTGACACTGCATGTCTTTGGGTGGGCAGCATACCTCCTTATCCACTAGGCCACCAGAGCTCCAATGTTGTTGTTATGGGCCCTTGAGTCAGAATCGAGTTATAGTCGAGCCTCCAGCAGATTTTCATAGGTTGTAAATCACATTAAAGGAAATTGTTCATCTTTATCCCATGAAGCTGCTGGCAGATTCAAACCTCATGCTTTTGGGTTGGTAGTGCAACTCTTTACCACTAAGCCACCAGAGGTCCAATAGAGCTTCCCAACCCCAAAGAGGTATATGTCAAACTCTTCGGATTGAGATATACAATAAGCCACATCGTGGGCCAGCTCTGTTTTCTTCTCTTAATTTCTCAGTCATAACTCTTCCAAAATAATTTTCTTCAGCTCGTCAATATCTAAACACTCCATTGCCTCTTGTCTGTCTAGAACACTGTACCCTTTATTTGCTTCTGCCCAGAACATTGTACCCCTTCTTCAAATGCTAGGAAAATTTCCTCTTGAAGGAATTGGGTCCTTGGAGAGGGACATCATGCTTGGGAGGTTGGAGGGATAGCACAGGATAGGAAGACCCTTGATGAAATGGATTGATTCAGTGACTGGGATAACGGGGGTAGGTGTGTCAGAGACAATAAGATTGGCACAGGATAGAGCAGGGTTTAGGGCTGTTGTAAGTAGGGTCACTATGAGTTGCAGGTGACTCGATGGCACATAGCAACTACAAGACAATTTCTATCTTTACTTCAGGAAACACTCATGTCACTTCTTTTGGGAAGCATTTCCAAGTCCCTTCAGTTTAGATCCTTTATTATAGGGCTGACTTCAATGTACCTGCATTTTTAGTTTCTTTCCTCCTCTCTCACACTCAACTCTAAGAACAGCCTTTAGGACAAAGGCTGACTCATAAATCCTATATATGCAGTATTTAGCAGATTGCCTAGATCGTAACAGGTGCTCAACAAATGCTTGTTAAACAGAAGAATAGATTTCTCAGGTAAGAAAAGAGGATATTTGATGACAAAATGCTAGAGAGGAAGCTAGTAGTTGTTGATTTTGGCTGGAGCTTAACTGTATAGCATCAAGTCATAAAATATTTTTGGAGAGAAGGCCTCCATTCATTTACATTTTTGGATGTGATGTTTTCCTTAGTACAAGAATCAGAAGGTAATTGGGTTATAGAGTTTGCTTCATACCTTTCTATAAAGCCAACTCTGTAGATAATTTTATCTGCTGCACTCTTTCATTCTAGTATTTGAAAATATCACAATGTTTTTAATGACATTGGATAGACAGTACAGGTTACCTATGTATTTGTTTTTTTTTTTTTCCTTTTTGTTCCTAATACAGAGCACCAGAGATAACAAATACATTATTCTACTCTAGGTATCTAGGGAGCTCTTGTGGTGTAGTCCCAAGTCAGTTGTACTACTAACTGAAATACATGTCCCTAGTGGTTCAAAGCCACTGGGGGCTCTGTGATAAGATTGCAATCTCAAAAGCAAAAAAAGAGAAACCAACTTGACAGGAGTGCATTTGGTGTTTGTTTTTAACTCTATATGTAGACGTTCAATATATCAAAATAAAGTTTGCAATACTCATATTATAAAAATGTCTTTTATATTTAATGAGACTTATTATTGTTGTTGTTATGTGCCGTCAAGTTGCCTGCGACTCATAGCGACCCTATGTACAACAGCCCTAAACCCTGTTCTATCCTGTGCCAATCTTATTGTCTCTGACACACCTACCTCCATTACCCCAGTCACTGAATCAATCCATCTCATCGAAGGTCTGTCTTCCTCTGCTGCACTGCCCCTCCACCCTCCGAAGCATGACTTCCCTTTCCAAGGACTGGCCCCTCCTTGCAAAGTCTCCAAAGCATGTCAGATGAAGCTTCAGAATCCTTGCCTACAAGGAGAAGCTTAGTTTAACCCTCTCCAGGATGGACCTGTTTGTTCTCTTAGCAGTCCATGATATATTCAATACTCTTCTCCGACACCACAGCTCAAAGGCATCAATTCTCCTTCTATCATTCCTAGTCATTGCGTCATTGCCCAGCTTTCTGATGCATAGCAAATGCTTGCAAAGATTATGGCCTGTATCAGAGCATTGGTCAACTAGTGGCAAGAAGCTGAGCTGCAATCCCAAAACAAGAGATTATAATCTACCAGCTTCTTTGTGGGAGAAGAATGGACAATCTCCTCCCATGTGATTAAATGCCTCTGATAACCCACTGGAGGGTCAGTGTCAGCTACGGATCGGCTCTGACTTGATGGTACACAAAAAACAATGAGACTTGTTAAATATCAGAAAATAAGTTTAATGGGAGGTAGTTCAAAAAAGATCAAATTACAATTAAGTTTTCTGAATTGTCAGCAAGGTAACAACTTTTTGTATAATGCATGTCTTTCCCTTAAGTTTAGCTTTCAAATAGATTGTTGAGTGTTAAATTCTGTAATTGTTGGCTATTATGCATAAGGAAGCTGCAATTAATATAAATAGTTACATGTGTACTGAAACTCAGGGCTCTTGGATCTAGGTCAATGTTTTTCCCCCCACTAAACTGGTGAAATCTGGTGTTTAGACAACAGAATTGTGCTGCTAACTAAAGACAATGCCTCTCTGGTAATTAGAATCCATCAACAGTTCCTTGGGAAAAAGACCATCTGCTCCCATGTGATTTATAGCCTCTGAAAATTCAATGGAAGGGTCAGCTATAAGTCAGTTTTGACTCAAAGGCAACGACAGATGTTGTTGGTCCTTGGGAGGTTAACTGCTCCCAGATTAAATAAACTATCCTCTAAATTAGGGAGTTCTGGTAGTCTAGTGGCAAGAAGCTGTGCTGCGATTCTGAAGGCACGCACTTTGAGGCTACCAGCTGCTCCACGGGAGAAGGATGGGCAGTCTCCTCCTGTGTGGTTAACTGCCTCTGAAAACTCTCCAGTGGGTCAGCTATGGGTCAGTTCCAAATCTACTGTACACAACAACAACATCCTCTAAATAGTCCTAGAGAGCGAATATTTTAACATCCACAAGGACATTCTCAGTGCAAATTTAGACTTCTTCTCATAGAGTCAACAGATAGCAGCATTTAAAAAATAAACTGTAATGACAGTGTTGAATTTCACCATCTAACTTCAGCAGGGGGAGCAGAATCATCATCAGCATCAGCTCCAAAACTCATTCTTATAAAGTGGAGTTCAGATATACTTCCTTTCTCCTATGTTTTCACCAACTCTCAAGTTAGATATCCTTCCCTAGGAGCTCTCTACTCCTTTGCTGAGATTAATAATTTATTATGATGATCAGACAGAGCTTAGAGACCATGCTCATGGTCCTGGGGATTATTAGAGAAGTAACAGGTTACAATTCAGGAAAAGGATTGACTCATAGTACAGTTCTTTGGTCATGATAGTATCTGAGCTATGCCCACAGGCAGACCTCTCTCTAGTTTGTAGCCTTTCAGCCCTCTGGCTTCATAGGGAGGCTTCTTCTCTGCTCTGTTCCAGAAAGTGTTACCAAGCTCTAAGAAGTGTTCAGAAGTACCCTTCTCTGTTATAAGCATTGACACAAAGATATACAGCTCTCTCATTTTATGGACTGGGAAATACATCACTTTGTTCCTTGCTGGGATTTTGATTCTGCTATTGTTGTTGCTCTGCCCCAATTGTTGCCATTTTTTTGCAGTCTTTTGTTACTTCTGGTGTTACTAATGTGTCATAGGTCTAGGAGGTTCTCATCAAAGAAACTCCAGGTTAAAAAAAAATATTAGTTCCTCTTGACTCTTCTTTTGGGTGATGTCGTACTTCCCTCTGTTCTGAGATTAGCATTCTTTTAGGTCTAATGGATGATGAAACTATTCAATCCCCAAATTATAGTTTTATAAACTCTTACAAGTGTGCCATGCATTTTATTTTCAATATTAGCAAGCTATTGTATCTTCTTAATTGGCCATAAGCACCTTATTAACATAGTCTCACTCAATCATTTAGTGAGAGGTAAAAACATTATTTCAAGAAAGGCCATATAAAATGGAATTTAAGAGAGGGGCTACAATAGGCAAGAGATTCACTCCCAGAGACATTGAAGTACTAGGGCTGGAGCTTCCTGCCACTCCCTGAACAGAAACTATTCCATTTAGAGAACTTGGCCTCACCACTCTTCAGACAATAGACTTCAAGAGTGGTGGCTGTAATTAGGTGAGAGACTCACTCCTAGAGTTTGTAAATATCGAGTTGCTGGGGAGGGAGGGGCCTGTAGCTCCTTGGGAGGCAAATTGCTGTGGTCAAGATGCCTGGCTGCCATGAGGCCAACCCACAGACCAGAGAAGACAATAGAGTTTAAGAGAGGGTGACTGCAATCAGGTAAGTGACTCACTATCAGTGCCAACACATTGAAGTGCTAGGGTGAGAGCTTCTTGCCACCCTGCTGGACAGAGATTGCTCCAGTTCAGGAACCTAGTAGACCTGAGAAGAAAATAGACTGTGCCACTGAAGATCTGTGCCATTCTGCAGATCAAAGAGGACAATACATTTTAGGAGATGGAATTGTAATAAGAGAGATGCCCTCAGGGCTGCACTACAGATCATAAAGGATCTGAAGGACATTAGAAAAGCAAACTTTCCCACTTCATAAGGCCAAAAAAGACAACTAACAGAGTTAGTTGCCCACCCCCATACACAGAACACTCTAAGTTTTCAACTAACTGATAACATCATAAAGATAAAGAACTGTTAACAGGTTACACAGACACAGTAGAAATGACCTAATACATATTAAGAAAAATGTCATATACTGTCAAGAAAACACCAGGAAGCTTCAATCATGGTGAAAACCAAAATAAGCTTTCTCCTAAAAAAAGCAGAGCATCTTACAGATACAATGATTACTCCAGAGACAGGAAGGCAGAAGAAATAAATTAATGTAGAGTCATATGAACAACTATGGGAGAAGGCACAAATTATGGAAGAATGGAAGCCATAAATAAAGTGAATAGTCCAGAAATAGGGAGCCAGAAGAAATTTATCAGTGAAGAGGAACATGAACAACTAAGGAAGAAATTGCAAAAGACAGAAGAAATGAATATATAGATAAAGAGGCGTGTTGTGGTTGTTAGGTGCCATCAAGTTGAGTATGACCCATAGCAACCCTATGAACAACAGACCTGAACCCTATCCTATCCTGTGCCATCTTCACACTTCCTTACACACTTGAGCCCATTGCAGCAGTCATTGTGACAATCCACACAGTTGAGGGTCTTTCTTTCCTTCACCAACCCTCTGACTTTCCAAGCATCACGTCCCTTTCCAAGGAATACCTTCTTCTAGCAACATACCTAAAGTATGGTGAGGTGAAGCTTTATCATCTTTGCCTCCAAAGAGCACCCTGACTGCACTTTCTTCAAGACATGTTTGTTTGTTCTTTGGTAGTGCTTGGGATGTTCACTACTGTTCTGTCACACCATACCTCAAAAATGTTAATCTCCTTTTGTCATCTTTATTCATTGTTTAGCTCTCAGATGCATAGCAAGTGACCAGGAAGACCATGGCTTGGACACATACTAGCTTTCAAGATGACATTATCACTTCTCAGTAATTTGGAAAGGACTCTTACTACAGATTTCCCCAGTGCAAGATGTCTTCTGTTTTCCTGACTGCCAGGACCAAGAGTGTTGATTGTCAGTTTGTTGTGTTTGGGGGAACATTGTCCTTGTTGGTATATAACACTTGTCTGTCAGTTTGCTGTACTGAGATAGCTTATGGGTTGTTGTGATACTAAAAGCTATGCCCCTGGTGTGTCAAATGCCACAAGGGTTATTTTTGGTAAATGGATTTTAATAGATCTTTCAGATTAAGATAGACTAGCAAGCAGGATTAGTCATCTACTTCTTAAATAACAGGCCTTGAAAATACTGTGAACACTACAGGAAATCAGATAGTTATAGTAAAGAGGTTGTTGTTGTTGTTGTTATGTGCTGTCGAGTCGTTTGTGACTCATAGCGACCCTATGTACAACAGACCTAAACCCTGCTCTATCCTGTGCCAATCGCATTGCCTGTGACACACCCATCCCGATTACCCCAGTCACTGAATCAATCCACCTCATAGAGGGTCTTCCCCTCCTGCGCTCTCCCTCCACCCTCCCAAGCATGATGCCCCTCTCCAAGGACCTGTCTCTCCTTGCAACATGTCCAAAGTATGTCAGATGAAGCCCCAGAATCCTTGCCTCCAAGGAGTAGTCTGATTTAACTGTTTCTAGGATGAATCTGTTTGTTTTCTTGGCAGTCCAGAGTACATTCAATACTCTTCTTCAGTACCACAGCTCAAAGGCATCAATTCTCCTTCTATCCTCCCTAGTAATTGTCCAGCTTTCTGATGCATAACAAGTGATTCCAAACACCATGGCCTGTATCAGGCACACCTTAGTCTCCAGAGAGACACTGTTGCTCTTAAGTACTTTAGAGAGGTCCCTAACAGCAGAATTTCAGAAGAACTTAAAAAAAAATCATCATGAGAAAGAGAGGCTACAACCAACACAGTACTAGAAATAACAGAAGTGCATGAAAATGCAATCTAGAATATCAAGACTGAAATGGTACAAGTTTCCAACATGATGAAGGGGTAAAAAAAGCAGTAGAGAGGAGATGAAACAGAGTGTAAGTGAGCAGAAAGATAATAACCTCAATGGGAACATACTAGAAGAGAAAACATGAAACAGAAGGAAAATGAAGGAAACAATAGAATCATGTGGGATGACATCAAAAGGAACAGCATACATATGGTTGGAATTCTAGAACACGAAGAGGACAGGGAAAGCATTGAGAAAACTGTGGAAGAGACTGTTGAAGAAAATGTCCTAGATATCATAAAGAATGAGGAAATCTACATTTAAGAAGCTCACTAAACCCGAAACAGACTAGACCCCAAAAGAAAAATATCAAGACATATCATAGTCAAATTCTCCAGAATTGAAGATAAGGATAGAATCCTAAAAGTAGTATGAGAAGAACAAAGAGTCATCTAAAAAGAAGAACTAATTAGATTAAATTTGAATTTCTCAGCAGAAACCATGCCATCAAGACAACAGTGCGATGACATTTTTTTTTCAACCTATACAGAAGATTGAAAGAAAACAATTGCCAGCCAAGGATCTTGTACCCAGAAAATCTGGCCATCAATCTTGAAGGAGAAATTAGGTCATTTGCAGGAAAGTAGGAACTTAAGGAATTCGTGAAAACAAGACAAATTCCACAAGAAATTGCAAGAGAAGTCCTTCACACAGAGAGAGACATTAAAGGAAAGTGAATGGACCATAGTAACCAGAAACAATAGAAAAAAAACTCATAGCAAAATGGCAGTGATAAAAAACAGGCCAGTCAATAATCACAGTTAATGTGAAAAATTTAAATGCACCAACAAAGAGAAAAAGAGTAGCAGAACAGATAAAAACCCAAAAACCCATCAAGATGTTGACATATCTAAGAAATGAGGAAAAAGATAGACTAAAAATTAAAGGCTGGGGAAAAGAAAAATACACCAAGCAAATGACACCCAAAAGAAAAGAGGAGTGGTGATACTAATTTTTGATAAGACAGACTTCAGGATGAAAACCACCATACAAGATAAGGATTGGCACTATACAGGGATTAAAGGAACAATAGATCAAGAAGACATAAACTAGGGGAGCTCTGGTGGCCTAGTGGCAAGAAGCGGCACTGCAATCCCAGAGGTACATGGTTCGAATCCACCAGATGCTCTGCCGGGGAAGGAGGGACAATCTCCTCCTGTACCAGTCAGATCTGATTTGACGGTACACGCACAAACACAAATAATAAAATAGAAAAAAAATTTAAAAAGAAGACATAAACTACATATCAAATGACAGACATGCAAAATCCATAAAACATTGGTTAACAGACATGAAAAAAGAATTAGTACCACAATAATGATAAGATTTTAACACACCACTCTCATTAAAGAATAAATTAACCTACAACCAGGAGAAGATAAAATAGATGAATGGGACCCTAAGAATCAAATCCCTATGCACATCCAAAAACTTCTCCAACAGGGTAAAAAGGGAAGCCACAGACTGGGAAAAAGTATTTGGTAATGACATGTCAGAGAAAGGACTTATATCCAGAATTTATAAAGTGCTTGAGCACCACAACAAGATAAAGGTAAATAATACAATTGAAAAAAGGGCACAAGATATGAACAGGCACTTCACCAAAGATGACATTCAGATGACCAACAAGCACATGAAGAAATGTTCAAAATCCCTAGCTCTAAGAGAGATGCAAATTAAAACAACTATGAGATATCATCTCACCCCAGTCAAAACAGCAAAATTTAACAGAACAGCAAGCAACAAATGCTGGCGAGGTTGTGGAGAAACTGGAACCCTTATTCACTGTTGATGGGAGTGTAAAATGGTGCAAACCCTGTGGAAAGCGGTATGGCTCTTTCTCAAAAAGTTGCAAATAGAGATACAATTTGACCCAGCAATTCCACTACTGGGAATATAACCCGAAGAGACCATAACTGACATCCAAGCAGATATATGCACACTCATGCTTATCACTGCTTCGTTCACAATAGCAAGGAGTTGGAAACAACCTAAGTGCCCATCAATAAACGAATGGATAGAGAAGCTGTGGTATATTCACACAATGGAATACTATGCTGCAAACAAGGAACTCATGCAATATTATTCAAAATGGGTGACTCTGGAGGACATTATGCTGTGTGAAGTATCTCAGTCACAAAAGGACAAATAATGCATGGTGCCACTTTATAAAACAGGACTGACCTTAGGGTTGTGGGGAGACTGAGAAAGATGGATTCAATAATGTATACTGCACTGAAACAGATGAGGGAGAAAACTGTTTAAAAGGGATATGTGAATAGGTATTTTTGTAATGACAGGAGTCCAGAGTGGATCTGGGGGGAGGGATTGTAAAACAATGAAAGAATTTTTCTTTTACTTTTCCAAGAGGGGAGTGTACTGGGGGGGGGGGCGGGAGGGGAGGAAAGTGCAACAATGACTGAATGGAAATCCAAAGTCTCTGTAAATTTTCATTGAAATTAATAATTATAAATAAATACAGCTACTCAACCCCCCCCTTTTTTTTTTAAAAAAATAAGTTAACTTGAAAAAAACAAAGATACAGAAGATCTAAAACTATACAATCTGCTCATTTGACCTTGTGGATGTATTCAGGATACTGCACCCAATTAAATGTCAATTTACTTTTTTCTCAAGTGCACATGGTACAGTCTCCAGAAATGATCATGTATTAGGACACAAAGCAAGAGTCAACATATTAAAAAAACTAAAAACCAACAACAAACCAACCACATTTAAAAATACAAAGTGCCTTTTCAGACCACAATGCCATAAAACTAGATATTAACAATAAGAGGGAAAAACTTATAAAACTTCCCATGTGGAAGCTAAGTAACACCTTGCTAGAACACCATTGAGCTATAGAGGAAGTAAAAAAAATGAAAATTAAAATTACCTTATAACAAATAATGAAAATAGAGCATACCAAAGTTTTTGGGATATGGCCAAACAGTCCCCAGGGAACAGTTCATAGCAATAGGCAAACACATAAAAAAAGTAAGAAAGAAGCAAAACTAATTGCCTAACTCAAAACCTCCATTAAATAGTAAAAGAACAATAATCTAACCCCATAACCTCTAGAAGAAAGGAAATGAAAAGGACAGGACAGAAAGCAATGAGGTGAAAAACAGAAAAATAATAGAAACAACCAACAAGACCAGAATTTGGTTCTTCAAAAGGGTCAATAAAATAAACAACTGGCAAAGTTAACAAAACAAACAAACAAACAAACAAACAAACAAAAGACACAAATAATTCAAATAAGAAATGAGGGAGGTGACATTACAACGGGACTAGATGAAATAAATTTGATAACATTTAACTATTATGAAAAGGTATATACTCCAAAATCCTTCACAAGGCTTGGGGACTAGAGTCTCCCTCTACCCTGGAAGTCACCTGGCTGACCTGGTGGGATGGCTGGCGTCTCCATGCGGCTCCTCTTGGTGGCAGTCAAGCAAGGGAAGTTTCTGGGGTGACTCTACTCAGTGGCCCTCAGGCCTGCCTTTATATGTTTTTTGTGTTTTAAATGTTTTAATGTTTTTGGTGAAACATTCTACTAGGTCGTTGTAACCTTGGTATGTCCACTTGCTGTACAGAGGTAACTTGTGGTTGCTGTGAAGACGAACACTGTGACACTGATGAGTCAAATGTGAGAATGTTTACCCATGGTGGACAGTGTTGGGTGAAGCTCCCCGATTAAAACAAGCTTGGAAGCAGGAGTGGCATCCACTTCCATAATAGCTTGCCTCCAGAAACCCTATGAACCTGGAGAAAGGATGAAAGTTATACAGGTGTCCAGGACTTTTGTTCTTAGGGTTATTATGAGTTGCCTACGACTCGATGGCATTTAACAACAACATATACTCCAAAGCACTTGAAATCCTAGAGGAAATGGACAAATTCCTTGACTCACACCTTAGCTAGATTGACATGGACAGATGTAGAACACTTGACCAGACCTCATCACAAAAGAAATTCAGCAGGCCATAAAAAGACTCTCCTCAAAAACCCTGGACACAGATGGCTTTATAGCTAAATTCTGCCAAACATTCAGAGAAGATCTATCACTGATGACAATTTCTTTTGAAGTATTTTTTTAAAAAAGCAGAAAAAAGAAGAAACACTCCTAGAGTCAGTCTATGAAACAAGCAGAAAAAATTAAAAAACAAAAACAAAAAACCAAACAAAAAACAATCAAAAAAACTACAGCTCGTAATCTCTAGTGAATACAGATACAAAAATACTTACAAAATCCTGGCCAATAGACTCCAACAGTACATCAAAAAAATAATCATCTTGACCAAGTGGGATTCATAATAGTTGCATAAGGATGGTTTAACATAGAAAACAATGTAATTCATCACATTAAAAAAGCAAAGAACAAGAACAGCATGATCCTATCAACTGATACAGAAGATATTTTTTATAAAATCCAATACCCCTTTCTTAAACTAGGAATAGAAGGGAATTTTCTCAACATAGTAGAAAGTATATACACAAGCCCAAAAGCCAGCATCATTCTCAATGAAGAAAGACGAAAATAATTTCCCTTAAGAACAAGGACCACACAAGGATTCCTATTCAATATTAATGCGGACAGAGAGTGGGGTGGAGCTGCCCGATTAAAACAAGCTTGGAAGGAGGAGTGGCATCCACTTCCATAACAGTTTGCCTCTGGAAACCCTATGAACCTGGAGAGAGGGTGAAAGGCACCTAAGCATCGAGGACTCTCCTTCATAGGGTCGCTATGAGTCACCTGTGACTCGACGGCATTTAACAACAACAATAACATTCAATATTATATGGAAAGTGCTTGCTGGGGAAATCTGAGAAGGAAATAAGAGGCATTTGGATCTGCAAAGATGTGATAAAACTGTTACTTTATGTAGATGATATGATAATGTGCACAGAAACCCTCAAGGATTTAACATAAAACGTAAAATATCATGGAGAAGGGCAGGACACAAGACTAATATATAAAAATCAGTGGGATTCCTCTATTCTAAAAAGGAAAACATTGATAAGGAAAGTAAAAAGCAATGCCATTTACAGTAGCTAACCACAAATTAAAATACTTGGGAATAAATCTAACTGCAGTCTTCAATATGGACTGAAGCTCAACATCAAGAAAACAAAGATTCTCACCACTGGGCCAATTGGCAGCATCAGTATGGGTGAGAGATTGAGATAGTTAACAGTTTTAGTTTACTTGGTTCCACAGTCAACACTCTTGGTAACAGCAGAGAGGAAATCAGGAGATGAATTGCATTGGGAAAGCCAGCTGTGAGGTACCTCTCAAAAGTACTGAAGAGCAATGACATCAGGCAGGAGATTAAGGTGCGCCTGATCCAGGCTATAGTCTTCCCAATTGTGTGCTATGCATCAAATAGTTGGACAGTGAATAGGGATGATAGAGAATTGATGCCTTTGAGCTGTGGTGCTGGAGAAGAGTGTTGAATATACCATGGACTGCTAGGAGAACAAACAGGTTTGTCCTGGAGAGGGTGAAGCCAGAATGCTCCTTGGAGTCAAGGATTCTGAAGCTTCGTCTGACATACTTTGGGCATGTTGTAAAGAGGGACGGGTCCTTGGAGAGGGACATCATGTTTGGGAGAGTGGAGGGACGGCACAGGAGAGGAAGACCCTTGATAAGATGGATTGATTCTGTGAGTGGAGTGGTGGGAATGAGTGTGTTTGAGACGGTGAGGTTGGCACAGGATAGAATAGCGTTTAGGGCTCTTGTACATAGGGTCACTGCAAGTCACGAGCAACTCGATGACACATAACAACAAACAAAGAAAAGACTAAAGAAACTTGAGTTGTTGTTTTTGTTGAGTACTATAGAGTTGTAACTGACTCATAGATGACCCTCCAGCGGATTCTCAGAGTCTGTTAATCACATGGGATGAGATTTCCCCTCTTTCTTCTGTGCAGCAGGTGGTGGAATCAAACTGCATGCTTTTGAGATTGTAATGCATCTTCTTACCACTTGGGATCAGTTCGTGTGAGAAATAACAAGAGATCTAAATAAATGGATAATGGTCTCTGTTAATGGATTGTTGATGTTGTTATGTGCCGTAGAGTCGCTTGCGAATCATAGCGACCCTATGTACAATAGCCCTAAACTCTGCTCTGTCCTGTGCCAATCACACTGCCTCTGACACACCCATCCTGACTACCCTAGTCACTGAATCAATCCACCTTATTGAGGGTCTTCCCCTCCTGCGCTGTCCCTCCACCCTCCCAAGCACGATGTCCTTCTCTAAGGACCGGTCTCTCCTCACAACATGTCCAAAGTATGTCAGACAGAGCCTCAGAATCCTTGCCTCCAAGGAGCCACCCGGTTAAACCCTTTCCAGAATGAATCTGTTTTCCTAGCAGTCCATGGTACTCTCAATACTCTTCTCCAGCACCATAGTTCAAAGGCATCAATTCTCCTTCTATCCTCCTTGGTCATTGTCTCTGATGAATAACAAGTGATTGCAAAGACCTTGGCCTGTATCAGATGCACCTTAGTCTCCAGAGAGACACCATTGCTCTTCAGTACTTTGGAGAGGTCCCTAACAGCAGACTTTCCCATGACAATGCATCTTTTAATTTCCTGGCTACTGGTGCCAATAGTGTTGACTGTGGAGCCGAGCAAACTAAAGCTGTGTACAATCTCAATCTCTTCACCATCCATCCTGATGCTGCTAATTGGTCCAGTGGTGAGAATCTTTGTCTTCTTGACAAAGAGCCTCAATCCATATTGGAGGCTGCGGTCCTTGACCCTCTTCAGCAGGTGCTTCAGGTCCTCCTCAGTTTCAGCAAGCAGGATTGTGTCATCTGCATAACGCAGATTGTTGATAGATCTTCCACCAATCTTGACCCCACATTTCTCCTCATAGAGCCCAGACTCCCGGATAATCTGCTCTGCATACAGGTTGAAAAGGTATGGAGACAGGACACATCCCTGGCGTAAGCTCTTCCCAATTTTGAACCATGCCGTGTTTCCTTGCTCTGTTCTGACGACTGCCTCCTCGTCCCAGTATAGGTTTCACACTAGAACGATCAAATGTTCTGGGATTCCCATTCTTCTCAGAGTCAGCCACAGTTTGTTATGGTCCACACAGTCAAACTCCTTTGCATAGTCAATGAAACACAGATAGACATTCTTCTGGTATTCCCTGCTTTCAGCTAAGATCCATCTAACATCAGCTACAATATCCCTAGTACCACGACCCCTTCTAAACCCAGCCTGGACTTCTGGCAGTTCTCTGCTGATGTGCTGTTCCAGTGTTCATGAATATGAAGACTCAATATGATGAAACTAACAATCCTACCAAAAGCAAGCATCATGTTTAACACAGTCTCTATACAAATATCAAATTCATTTAAAGGAGCTGGAAAAGGCAATTGGCAAGTTTATTTGGAGAGAAAAGCAACTTCAAACAGACAAAGCACTTCCAAAAAACAAAAATGAAGTGAGAGGCATGTTGTTGTTGTTAAGTGCTTTCAAGTCACCTGCGACCCATAGCAATCCTATGTACAGAAGCTCTAAACCCTGTGTTGTCCTGAGCCAGTCTCACTAATTCTGACACACCAACCCCCATTGCTGAGTCACTGTATCAATCCATCTCATCCAAGAAATCTCCTCTCCTGAGCTGTCCCACCAAACTTCCAAGCATGATGTCCTTCTCCAAGGATCTGTCTCTCCTGGCCATGTGCACAAAGTAAGTGAAATGGAGCTTTAAAATCCCAGCCTCCAAAGAGAGACTTGGTTTCACCCTCTCTAGGACAGACCCATGATATGTTCAAGACTCTTCTCTAGCACCACGATCTTCTGTCCTCCTTAGCCATTTTCCAGCTTTTTGATGCATACAAAGTAATTGAGAAGACCATGGCCTGGGTTAGGTTCACCTTAATTTCTAGATTGACTTCACTGGTTTACAGCATTCTGGAGATGTCCCTGACAGCAGATTTTCCCAATGCAATTTGTCTTTTTATTTCCTGACTGCTGGTGTTAAGAGTGTTGGTTGTGGACCTGAGCAAGCTGTAATTGTTAACAGCTTCAATCTCTTCTCTATCTATCATGGTGTTGCCAATTGGCCCAGTGGTGAGAATCTTTGTCTTCTTGATATTAAGCTTCAATCCATATTCAAGACGTCAGTCCTTGACCTTCTTCTGCTGCAAGTGCTTCAGGTCTTCAGTTTCAGCAAAAAAGGTATTGTTATCTGCATAACATAGGTTGTTGATGAGTCTACCTCGAATCCTGATGCCACATTTCTCCTCATAAAGCTCTGCTTCCTGAATGATTTGTTGAAAATGCATGGAGACAAGACACATCCCTGATGCACTCCTTTCCTGATTTTGAACCATGCAGTGTATCCCTGCTCTGTTCTGAGGATTGCTTCCTGGTCCAAGTATTTTGCATAAACACAATTAAGTGTTCTGGGATTCCCATTTCTTTCACAGTTAGCCACAATTTGTTGTGATCCACACAGTCAAATGCCTTTGCACCGTCAATGAAACACAGATACACATTCCTCTGGTAGTCCTTGCTTTCTGCCAAGATCCATTTGACAATGGCAATAATGTCTTTAGTGCCAGGACCTCTTATAAACCCAGCTTGTATTTCTGGTAGCTCTCTGTCAATGTAGTGTTTTAGTCATTTATTGATGACTTTTAGCAGGATTTTGCTAGTGTGTGTTATTATTTATATTGCTCGATAACTTCCACACTCTGTTGAGTCACCTTTTTTTGGAATGAGAATAAATATGGATCTCTTCCAGTTAGTAGGCCAAGTAGAAATCTTCCAGATTTCTTGCCACAACTTGGTGAGCACATCCAGGGCAGCATCTGCTTTTTTGAAATACACACCCTAACTTCAAAACCTACTACACAAGTGTAATTACCAAAACAGCATAGTACTGGTACAATGACAAACACATAGACCAAGGGAAAAGAATGGAGATCCAAGAAATGAACCTATCTACCTATAGTCAACTGATATTAACAAGGAAATAACACCCATCAAATGGGGAAATGACAACTTTTTTAACAAATGGTGCTGGCAAAACTGGACTGCTACCTGCAGAAAGCTGAAACAAGATTCACATCTCACACCATACACAAAAATCAACTCAAGTGGGATCAGAGGCCGAGGGGTAAAGCCCCAAACCGTAAGTTTGTAAGAGACAAAATGAGACCAAACTTAGAAAGCCTATTATTGTGGTTGTGAACTGTCAAGTTGGAACCGACTAATAGCTGACCCTTCAGTGGGTTTTCAGAGATAGTAAATTTCAAGGGAGAAAATTGTCCATTCTTTCAAGGAGCAGCTGATAGATTCAAACTGCATGCTTCTGGTATCACAGCCCAGTTTCTAGTCTGTTGTATAAATAGGCTGGTAAATACAGCCAGAAATGTACAACTAGGAGAGAATATCATCAACAAATGGGACCTTCTAAAGATTAAATTACTCTTATCCAGCACATGGGGCCAAGTCAGGTCAACCAGCAAGAGGTTCTCATGACTTCCTGCTTCCCAAGCCAACAACCTTTCCTGTTCATCCACACAACTGTGCATGCTAGGTGGGCAGCACTCAAGTAGCACTTGCTTTAACCACTTTCTCCAATGTATTCTTTCTATTCTACTCCTGTGGACCCAAGTGATTGTTATGATTGAACTTACGCCAGCTTCAAATCTTGGAAGTGGGATCTGATGGGCATCAACTTTACATTACCTCAGAAGCCAAACTGCTTGTTCCAGGGTTTAAAAGACTTTCCCATTTCTTTTTATTTCCCCTTCTCTTCCCCTTCTTCTTTTCTTTCCTCTTTACCTTTATTTTAAATGAGAATCTCTTAAATAAAAAGTCCAAAAAGGGTCAAGATATCCATTCAAATACAAATCTCTTCAGAGTACTGGATGGGACTCACTTTTCCCCCTTGCTTATGGACCAACAATCACAACTAGATTCTACTTTTAACAAACTTATCTTTAGGGCAGATCTTCCCTTTTAGCACCTTCAATTCAAGTACTGGCCAAAATGAAATCTACAATATCTAGCGTTCATTTAATGTGTACAGTTTTAATCCCCTTCTACTTTTTAAAATTGACTTGCATATAACCACCTTTAGACATTGCTCTATATCTATACTCATCGTACCCCACACAATCCTTATCCACAGTTCTTCATGTGATCAACTACCACCTATCCATGTCTATTTTAATTGTTCCCCCAAAGCCCCTTTGAACCTCCTCCCACTTTTCCTCCCCTTCCCTCGTCTCCACTACCCCAGTGATTATGAAAAGCAAGCACTACAGCTGAAGGCCCAGGGTTCTACCTGGACAAGATACAAATTATCCATCTATGTGTTTACTGAGTTGTTTCCTGAGAGAAAGAAGATTATTAATGGAGTAGGACACTTTTATTTCTGACATATGAGGAAGTAGGAAAAATGATTTCTGACAAAACAACTGCTATATCACGTGGATCCACATGAGTGTTAGTGGGAGGAATACAATGATGGAGAAACAGGCTGAGCTTGAATGTGTTCCTTTAGGAAGTGTTGTTGGCTTGAGGAGCAAGGAGTCATGAGGATTCCCCAGATAGTTGAGTTGGCTCCATGTTGGGGCTAGTGCTGAGTGAAGGGATCAACAGGTTTGGAACGCAGGGAGAAGTGTGGACTTCCTTTCCAAGGAATAGCCTCATCTAGATGCGGATCTACAATAAGAAGCTGAAGCTTCACCATCTTTGCCTCTATGGAGCACTTTGGCTGCATCCTTTCCACGACATATCTGTTTGTTCTTTTTGCAGTCCATGAGATATTCAGCACTCTTCTCTAACACCACAACTCAAATTTATTGTCCAGCTCCCTGATGCAAGCGATTGAGAAGACCATGGCTTGAATCAAGAATACATTACTCTTCAAAGTGACATCATTGCTCTTCAGCATTTTGGAGAGGTCCCTGACAGCAGACTTGCTCAGTGCCATACGTCTTCTGATTTCCTGACTGCTAGTCAAGTGTGTTGATTGTTGATCCAAACAAGATGAAATCATTGAAAACGTCAGTCTTTTCTCTGTCTATCATGACATTGACTGCTGGGCCTATGGTGAGAACCTTTGTCTTCCTGATGTTAAGATGCAATCCATATTGAAAGCTACAGTCCTTGATCTTCTTCAGCAAGTGTTTAATCATATCCTAAGTTTTGGCAAGCAAAATTATGTCATTTGCATAATGCATGTTGTTGATGAGTCTTTCTCCAATACTTATGCCACATTGTTCTTCAGTATCCAGTTTTGTGAATTGTTTGCTCAGCATAAAGGAGAAAAGAGATAACCTTGATGTACATCTTTCACGAATTTAAACCATGCAGTGTTTCTTTGCTCTATTTACACAATAGCTTCTGGATATAGACACAGATTTCTCATGAGCACAAGTAAGTGTTTTGGGATTCTTATTTTACTTAATATTAGCCACAATTTGTCATGATCCACTGTCAAACACTTTTGTATGTTTAATAAAACACAAATAGACATTCTTCTGGTATTCTTGGTTTTCAGCCAGAATCCACCTGACATCATCAATGATATCCTTGGTGCCACTGCCTCTACTAAAACCAGCTTGAACTTCCAGTACTTCTCTTACAATGAACTATTCTAGGAATTTTTGAATGGTCTTCAATAATATTTTGATTGCATGAGATATTAATATTAATGATATTATTATATAATTTGTTGTATCACCTTTCTTGGCAATGAGAACAAATATGGATCTCTTTTAGTCCGTTGGCCAGGTAGTCTTCCAGATTTCTTGACAAAGCCTAGGGCTACACCTTTTCCTTGAAACATGTCAATTGGTATCCCATCAATTCCTGGCATCTTATTTTTTTTGCTGATGCCGTCTGTGCAGCTTGAATTTTTTCCCCCCTTCATTTCTATTAGCTCTCAATTATATGCTGCTTCCTGAAATTGTTTCAGGTCAGGCAATCCTTGGACAGTGACTCTGTGTATTCCTTATACGTTTTTTTATGCTTCTTGCATCATTCAAAATTTTGTCCATATGTTGTTATTGCTTGCCATTGAGGTGGAACTGAGCCATAGCTGACCCTCCAGTGGGTTTTCAGAGGCAGTACATAGTACAGGAGAAGACTGCCCTTCCTTCTCCCATGGAGCATAACATCCTACATTATTGCACCTAAAGGCTTGAATTAATTTTCATTTTCTTGAGCTTGAGAATTTCTGAGTAAGTTCTCTTTTTATTTTCTGACTCCAACTCTTTGCACATTTCATCATAAAACTTTGTTTATTTTTCTTGACAAGTAAACAAGAAGGAATAATGGCTTTGTTATCCTCATACTGGGGTTCTATTTGTTTAAGCAAGTGACTGAGGCTTGACAGGGGTTTAACAGGGTTAGTTAACGACATATGCCACCATTAGAGGAGTGGACAAAATGAGATATATGCATATAATAGTATTGTAACACAATGAAAAGAAATGAAGAATTAATGCATATTACAATATGAATCACTCTTAAAAACATTATACCAAATGAAAGAAACCAGACAGCATAGAGTAAATATTATGATTCCTTACACCTAGCACGGACAAATGAACAGCGACAGAAAAGAAATTAGTGGTGACCGTAAAATAGAGGAGGGACAAATGGAAGAATTACTGCTTAATGGACAAAGAATTTCTCTTTGAGTGATGAACAATTTCTGGAAATAAGTATCAGTGAAGGTTGTACAGTATTATTCATTGTGGGAGTGTATAGTTGACAAAATTTATCATTTTAATGATCTTCAAGTGTCTATTTCAGTTGTGTTAATAAAGTCACAATGTTGAAAAATCATCACCATAATTTAGTTCTGGAATATTTTTACTTTCTTGGCAGAAACCTTGAACACAATAAGCAGACAGAACGTTCCTCTCTTTCCACCAGTTCCTCCAAAAAAACCCCCTCAAAACCCATTACAATCTATTCAGACCTGATTCATAGCTGACACTCTAGTGGATTTTCTGAGGCTGTCATTCACACAGGAGAAGATTTAGCACCCTTCTTTCACAGACCTTGTAGTATTCCAACTGCCAGAGAGGTCCTGCCTTTGGATTAGGAGCACAACTCTTCCATATACTTGTTATCCTGTGATATGTGGCTTTTTGCATTTGTGTTGGGTTCCTTTCACTGATACTTCCAATGCTCACCAATATTCTAGAACACATCAGAATGCCACTCTTTTTTTGGAAAAGGTTTTTAAGTAACAGGCACTGACTGAGATGATCCAAAATAAGAACACTTGACTAAATGACTCAAATACTATGGACAGAACTTTGTGTGGTATAGTGAGGAAGGAAATTCTCTGACTCAATAGACTAGGTATCTGTCTTTTCAGTCCATTATGCTGATTTCAATCAAATGATATCAACAGTTTTTCTTGACTCATAATAATTCTGCTAAAAACGAATCTTTGTGCCAGCTTTGTGGGTTCCCCCTTCTCTCTCTCTCCCACTCACCTGACCTCAATTATGATATTCGTATTCATCTGCCTTAGTATCCAAGTGGTCCATTGATGTTCTCAAAAATAAAATAGTTTTCCCTCTAATTTCAGGGAAGCATTTGAAAATAACCTGTGCTCTGATAATGTTTGAAAGTCTTTGAATGTCTGCTTTCATATTTTAACAGCTACCTAGGCTTCGACAGGTATAAAATAACTGCCAAGTTTGCTATGTTGTTGCTATCACTATCAGTCTCTAATTTGTTGTAAGGTGTTGGGAGATGTTTTGGGTAAGAGAAATTGTACATAAACAAAATGATATCCAATATTTCCTGTTATGAAACCTAATTACTTAACATAGCTGTAGACTACTGTACAGTTTTCAGTAATTTATTTAGCATTTTATCCGCTATATTTTTAGTCTGCTTTGCTGTAAAGGCTGGAAGATCTTTTCTGTTTTATCTGAGGTGCCATACACAAATTACTGTGCCACCTATGCAAATAATGTCTGCAAGGAAGGCTGCTGAATTTATAATAGGACAGCCTATTAGCACCCAGCTTGATTCCCTTCACACCCTGCTTCTTATCTCTACCCACAACTATGTCCATTCCCAGTGAGAGGTTAGTATAATCTTCATGTTTATTCAAACCAAAGTTTCTAAATGCATGCCTTTTATATTTGGGATACAAATGGTGACCCAATTTAGTTCTCTGTGTTAGAATCTTAATTTTTTCCCCCCTATCTGCCCTTTACTGAAAGCTTTTTTTCTTTTAACTGAATGCTTTTTGAGAAACTTTTAGTTCTAAGGTGATATTTTTAACATCATTTAATTTCATAACATTTCACTTCTACTTAGCTTTGAGATATTTTACTTGGGTAATAAAAGTATCATAAAATTAGCCGTTATCTGTCTAGTTCATACATTCCCAATGTGGGTAATACTATTTCTAACAGGATAAGAACTGCCTTTTGAGAGCGGTAAAAAAAAGAAAAAAATAAATCTCACTTTATCATAAAAATACACATATAATAGACAAGCTGATTAGATAGAGATCGTGTGTCGTAGGAAAATTTAGTGACTGCAATGGAGATTGGCAGGGGGACTATCTAAAAAACCATCCCCCTCTACATTGCCATCAACTTGGAACCAGCTGACCCTCTCCTCCGCCCCACTGGGATTTCAGAGTATGAAAATTGCAAGGTAGGAGACTGGCCTTCTGTCTCCTGAGGGGCTGCCCGTGAATTGGGACTGATAGACAGGCACTGGTTTGGGGTCAACAACACAACTCCCTATAGATTATTGCACCAGATAGACGTAGCTGAATAGACTCTGACTCATAGTGACTTTATGAACAACATAACGAAGTGCTTCCCAGTCCGGCATCAATTTCGTGATCTCCGGCATGTTTGAAGAACCTGTGGGAGTCTCAGTCACACCACAGACGTCCTGGAAACTATGGCCACGGGCAGTGTGCAGGTTTCTTACAAGTGTTTAGCAGCAGCTTTGATAGTTCTGACAGAGTCTGACATATCTGCTCACCAGGTAGCCAGGTACTGGCCCTGTTGCTTCATTATTGCTGTGACTCAGAACCCTCAGACAGCTCGCTAGGCCCACCTATACTATGGCACCTTCCCTGCCCTGTGCAAGGACCCAGCACAGTCGGCCTGGGTTGAAGATGTGGACCTCCGGGTGAATCTGGCCTTGAATGTTGGTCAAGTTCAAAGCTTCTTTAAAACGAGAGATGTGGTCATTGTGTTGATCCGGTGGCGTCCAGGCTCTGGTTTCACCAACTTGTGTGCCATGATGGATCCTGGAGCCCTTCCTCCTGCCTCTGGGCAGTATTCTCTCCACAACTCATCCATTTGGCCAGCAACTCTTGTCGTGCTTGCTTTGGACCATAGTGTGCCACTGTTGGGCTGGGACAACAGGAAAAGAAGACGAAAGTTTCTGGTGATATCTGCCTATTTTGTAAGACCCTGCTTTGGTGGAGTGACTCAGAGCCTGGCTGCCCATCATGTGGCTCCACTCCAGCGAGCAAAGAATGAGGGCTGCAGGACTGGATGCCTTGTGCTTATTTAATGCAAAAGATCAGGGATTCCCTCTCCTTTGTGTTCAGTTCCTGTGGAAGATTCAGTCCTGGCCTGGAATCCTGGGGTCAGGGGATAGCAAGATATAGAACCGAAGGCATGGAGGTCAGTGATTCCCTCTCCTTTGTGTTCAGTTCTTGTAGAAGTTTCAGTCCTGGCCAGGACTCCTGGGGTCAGGACATAACCAGAGCCAGGGCTGAAGGCATGGGGCAATGGTTCAAGTGTAAGCAGAGTGGTCTTGGCCCTTAATCAATTCTGCAGCCTTCAGCCTTCTCCTTCTCACCTTGTAGCTTGTGTATTGGTCACATCTGTATCCTGCACTACACTCAGCTGTCTCTTCAGACAAACACTACACCTTCCACTTTCCCCACCACAGCCACCTTCAAGCCTGTTGCTATAGAGACCACCAGTATGTCAATAAACTACAGCTGAAGCAAATTAAAACAACAATAACAACAATGCATGTTAATGAAAAATATTAGACTGGAGAATACTGGTATAGTTATTTGATACTGAAAAATATGTATGTCCGTATTCACTATTTCATATGATCTATAATATAAAGCCTTGTAAGAAAGCAAGTTAGATATTATTTTATAGTTTTCCTCAAAGAAAAGCCAAGGTTGAAGACAGTAGGAGGTGGGCCTTTGGGATTAAAAGAAAACAAAACCATAACACACGGAAATTGCTGTGGATTCAGAATCAGATCAAAACTGACTTTCTGTTTGATTTTTTCCAGAGGCTGTAAATCGCACAGGAGGATATTGCCCATCTTTTCCTCTAAGGAGTAACTGGCCGATTTGAACTGGCTGCCTTTCGGTTGCAGCACAACTAGGCCACTAGTGTTCCCTTGAGGTCAGGAGGGATATAAGTAATGAACTCAAACATACTGACTCTGATATCTTAGTGGATGACCTCAGTGATCCAGTTAGTAAGAAACTGACTACGTGTGTGATGGAGCAGGCTTGCACCAGCTTGCCAAAGAGATTGGCAAATTTCAGAAATTTAAAAAAACTGGTTGATATTACATTGGTAGTTTGAAATGAAGCATGATAAACCTAAACCAAACTCATTGCTATCTAGTTGATTCCAACTTATAGATTTGAACTGTCCCATAAGGGTGTTTTGGGTTTTTTTTGTCTTTTTTATACTCTACTTCTTTCTGGAAGTAGTTGTGTTTTCTCCCATAGAGTGGTTGATAGGCTTGAACCACTGACCTTTTGGTTTGTTGTCACACATTTAACCAACTGTGCTTTCAGGGATCATGGCAGAAATAGTATATCTGTGAAATCAGAAAATCCTAAAAGTTAGACACCACTCCAATTCTCCTAGTTGGTCAGCCTACCTGCATGATACTGCCAGAACTCAAATTTAAGTGCACATTAAGATTAACTGAGGAGATGTAAAAATTTTGGTGCTTGGACTTCATCAATAGAAATTCCAATTAAATTGATAGAACAAGTTATCTCAAGTCAAGACTAATTAAAACACCTCAAGGTAATTCTAATATCCACTAAATCTTGGCAGTCACTATACTACTATAGTATAGTAGGACAGATTTTATGAAGTGTTTTGGAAGGCAAGGCTAGGAGATGATATTTTACAGAATTAAAAAGAATAATGTTTCAGGAAAGTACGTCAAGAGAAGACTAGTGAACCAAAGATGAAATCTTGGAAAGTGTCACTATTTAGAGGTGGATCAAGGAGGCGATACCACCAAACACTAGGAGATGGAAGAAGCAGAAGAAAAGAGAGTTACAGAAACCAATGACTGAGTTTCCAGTCACACAGACAGAGAGACAGAATGGTTTGTGTAAATGCGAGGACATATAAAGGTTGAAACAATATAAAAAAATTTTACAGGTGGTTAGGTATGTATGAATACCTAGGTATCTGTATACATATACATGTATGTTCTTGTTGTTATTGAATACCTCCAGCAAGAAGTCAAAACCAACTCTTAGCTGACATGCCAGTGGGTTTTGAGAGGCTGTAAATCACATGGAAGAAGGTTGCTCATTTTTCTCTTGCAACTTTGCAACTGGTGCATTTCCTATGCATTTTATAATCTTGTTGGAAAAAAAGAAGATGGGAAATAATTTACTGTTAAAAAAATTTAGGATTGTGGGCTCTGACTCTATAAATGAACATTGGTCATTAAGAAATTGTTGTTGTTATGTGCCATCGAGTTGCCTGCAACTCATAGCGACCCTATGTACAACAGCCCTAAACTCCGCTCTGTCCTGTGCCAATCACACTGTATCCGACACTCCCATCCCAATTAACCCAGTCACTGAATCAATCCACCTCATAGAGGGCCTTCCTCTCCTGCGCCGTCCCTCCACCCTCCCAAGCATGATGTCCCTCTCTAAAGACCGGTCCCTCCTAACAACATGTCCAAAGTATGTTAGAAATGTATTAATGTATTAATGTAGAAATGTATGAATAATGTATTAAGAAATAAAAAAAAATCCCAAAGCCATTGAGCTGATTCCTACTAATGGATAATATAGAATTGTTATGTCTTGTCTTTTAACTCTAAGTAATAACTCTACTGTAAATAGTTTCTATGTCCTGTGCTTGCCATTATGATTTCACTTGTGTGTTTCATACTTTAAAGGCAGAAGATTTATGTCAATATCATGACTAGAATTTGATAAAGGTGTGTTAATGTTTTATGCAATGGTGAATGGCAACTATTATTTTTACAGATTTTGAAGAGTAATACATTTATTTAAAGTGTGTTCACTTTTTGGTACACTTCCCTCCAGGAAAAAAAAGAGTAAAAATATTTAAATGTTTAGCAATTTTAAAGATGGTTTCTACTACTAATTTATAGGTTTGCCTATTTATTAATTAGAAATTACAGCAAAATTATTTTCAATAGAAGTTGTTAACTATTCAACCTTAATTAATTAGTGTAACAAAATAAGTAAAAGGTATAGCAATGCATGACTTCTACTCATTGCTAGTTACCTGATGTCCGTTCCTTAAACAACAGGCTATAACTGTGAGAGAGAAAAACAAACACATTTAGTCTGAGCTTTTACTGTTCAAAGATGATATTGCTTAGCAAGGCAAAAAATTCTGAAATCCAGGTTGAAGTCATTGATTTAAAAAGAAAAAAGGGTCCTAATGTAAATGCATCTGCACACATTTCAATCGCAGTCACTTTCCTCACAAATCAGCTTTATCAGCTCCATTAGCAATTGAAGCTGATAAAAATCTGAAGCAGTCTTCCTGCTGTTTAGTTTCTGAAGTGCCAGAAATAATATATTCTGTGTTACAAATGTCCCTGAGGTATACATGTTTGCTGCTTCAAACACTGCTATAACTTATTCTCCAGGATAAACATCTGCCCTTATGCTCATTAAAAATTGTCTTTAAAAATAGGAAATTGTGTAAAAACAAACTAATAAATGAACAGCCTGACACGGGCTAAGTGCCAAGAAAAGACTCTTCATTCAGAACTCCTGCTGACATCAGGCTTGGCTTGGGTTATATTTATAATAGTTTCCATTTACAGTCTATTTCATCTTTCATATCACATTTGATAACCTTTAAACAATGAGACCACAAATTATCAGAACTTGGGACAATATGGTTCTGGGCTATTCTTTGTTACATGTTGTTGTTGTTGTGTGCTGTTGAGTCACCTGCGACTCATAGTGATCCTATGTACAACATCCCTAACCTCTGCTCTATCCTGTGCCAGTTTTAATGTCTCTGACACACCTACCTCTGTTACCCTAGTCACTGAATTAATCCATCTCATCGAGGATCTTCCTTTCTTACTCTGTCCCTTCACCCTCCCAAGCATGACGAACCTCTCCAAGGTCTGGTCCCGCCTTGCAACTTGTCCAAAGTATTTCAGGCGAAGTTTTAGAATCATTGCCTCCAAGGAACAGCCTGGTCTCACCCTCTCTGGAATGAACCTGTTTGTTCTCCTAGCAGTCCATGATATATTCAATACTCTTCTCTAGCACCATGGCTCAAAGGCATCAATTCTCTTTCTATCATGGGTAGTCATTGTCCAGCTTTCTGATGTGTAGCAAGTAATTGTGAAGACTAAGGCATAAATCAGGTACACCTTAGTCTCCAAACTGACATCATTGCTCTTCAGTACTTTGGAGAGGTCTCTGACAGCATACTTTCCCAGTGCAATAGTCTTTTATTTTCCTGGCTGCTTGTACCATGAGTGTTGATTGTGGAGCCAAGCAAACTAAAGCTTTGTTACATATTATGATTATTTTTTTTCTCTCCCTTAATTAAAGATATAATCTAGCAAAGACACTTTTCTTATTGAATGAAAATATTACTTTTTCTTTGAAAAATGTTTGTTTTTTTAATCTCACTGAAAATGCCATTATATTCTACAATTTTATATTTTAAAATAGACAAGATAGTAGCTGCTGTGAGAAACATGAAACAAATAGTAACACTTGGCTGCTAACATGCTCTTTCTTTTTCTAGTGGTCTCATATTTAGCAAATATTTATTGTGCGTCTACTACACTTCATGTGTGTAGAATAATGAACTTATCATATAAACATTGCTTCATATACTTGGGAAAGCTTGGAAATGAATGTTTGTTATTGTTTGTTGTTGTTTGCCTTCAAGTTGAGCATGACTCATAGTGACCCTATGAACAAAAGACCTGAAGCCCTTCTACAATTATTGACATTTATCAAAATTCAGAGTTTCCAGAGGCAGCATGTTATTTAGGAAGTGGATGCCACTCCTGCTTCCAAATGGAAATGAATGAAGAAGACCAAAGAATTGATGTCATTGATATGTGCTGTCAGTAAAGAGCATTTGAGTACATCATGGAGTGCCAAAAGAACAAACATACAACCAGAAACGCACAACCAGGAGAGGACAAAAGAGATGACCGGTGGGAGGGCGTGGGTGGGTGAAGGAAATGGGAAAGATCTAGTGTGAAAAATGATGTATACAAACGTTGTAAATAAACCAGTATTCAAGTAAAAAAGAGAGAGAGATGAATGGGACCTTCTAAATATTTAAGTTTTGTTGTGCTTTTCTCCATAGGGTTACAGGGAAATCAAATATTGGGGGGAAAGCATTTGGCAATGACAACTCAGGCAAGGGTATCACACTGAAAGTTTACAGAATACTACAGGGGAGCAAAGGACATAGAAAGACTTTTCACAAAGAAAGACATTCGGATGCCTACAGACACGTGAAGAAATGCTCAAAATCACTGGCAATAAGAGTAATGCATATCAAAACCACAATGAGATACCATCTCACTCCAGTAGCAGTGGCAAAATTTAACAGGAGAGCAAGTAATAAATGTTGGAGAGGATGTAGAGAAATCAGAATTTTCAACTACTCTGGAAGGCAATTTGGCATTTCTTAAAAAATAAAAATTGAACATAGAAATCCCACTGCTGGGAATATAGACTGAGACACAATAGCAAGAAAATAGAAGCATCCCAAATGCTCATCAACAAACAAATGTATCGAGAAATTATAGTACATTCACACAGATGAATATTATATAGCACTAGGGAGCAATGACATGGGAGAATTTAGAGAGCATTTCACTGAGTGAACTAACTCAGTTTCATAAGGACAAATATTGCATAATACCATTATTGTAAAAATATAAAAATAACTAGTAAGATAGATATAAAAGTACAAAAGGGGAAGAGGAGAAGGATTGGGGAGACAGAAGACAGGGAGAGAAAGAAATCACTAAGAGTATGGTGAGTGAAGGGGCATGGGGAAGGGTGAAGGAATGAAAAAGATCCAACAGGGACCTTAAAGATGTGGTAATAGTATACATAGACCAAAACCACAGTGTACACGGCTGATTATTTGAAAGATAAT
>NW_006399948.1:790769-797788 GCF_000299155.1 Elephantulus edwardii
ACCAACCAAACTGTGCAGCTCTGCAACTGCATCCTGGCCCATCCTCAACCTTCTGCCCCCAACCCTCACCTCTTTGTACACCCAATATGTTTTTCCCAATAAAAAATATTTTTTAAAAATCCATAAAAAAAAGAAAGATAATGTGAATGTAGGAATGCGTGAAATGCAATGTACATGAATGATACAAATGTGTAAGAGTTTTGTATGCAAACCAAGGTAAAAGAAAAATAAAGTGAGGGAAAAATCAAACAAAAGTGATATGTACCAAATGTTACAGCATTGTAAAAATATAAAATAACACAAAAAAAATATAGAAGGAACTAACAAATCTGTCTTTGTAAGAAATTGCAAGCAAGGAGCTGGCTAGGGGGAAGGATAGAGAGACTTTTCCCCACATATTTGGTTATGTTGACTTGCGGAGCCATTGTTCTGGGAAACATAGAGTGTCAATGAAAGAGAGGAACATTCTCAATGAGTTGAAAGTGGCTGTAATAATGGGCTTGAGCATGGTGGAGATTGTGACTATGGTGAAGGATAGGATACGGTCTCAATCTGTTCATAGGATTGCTGTGAGATGTAGTCAACTGAATGGTAGGAAACAGCGAAAACAACAGTTTCATCCATGTTGTATTATATATTGGTTTTTGTTATGTGCCATCAAGTCGCTTGTGACTCATAGCGACCCTATGTACAAGAGCCCTAAACACTGTTCTATCCTGTGCCAACCTAGCCATCTCAAATGCACTCATTTCCACCACTCCACTTACAGAATCAATCCATCTTATCAAGGGTCTTCCTCTCCTGCATCGTCCCTCCACTCTGCCAAACATGATGTCCCTCTCCAAGGACCAGTACCTTCTTGCAACATTCTCAAAGTATGTCAGACGAAGCTTCAGAATCCTTGACTCCAAGGAGCATTCTGGCTTCACCCTTTGCAGGACAAACCTGTTGTTCTTCCAGCAGTCCATGGCATATTCCACACTCTTCTCCAGCATCACAACTCAGAGGCATCAATTCTCTTTCTATTGTCCCTAGTCACTGTCTAACTTTCCGGTGCATAGCAAGTAATTTTGAAGATTATAGCGTGGATCAGGCGCACCTTAGTCTCCAGTCTGACGTCGATGCTCTTCAGTACTCTTGAGAGGTCCCTCACAGCTGACTTTCCCAATACAATTCATCTCTTGATTTCCTGGCTGCTGGTACCTAGAGTGTTGACTGTGGAAACAAATAAACTAAAACTGTTAACTATCTCAATCTCTTCACCATCCATACTGATGCTGCCAATTGGCCCAGTGGTGAGAATCTTTGTTTTCTTGATGTTGACCTTCAATCCATATAGGAGGCCACAGTCCAATTTGACCTTCTACAGCAAGCACTTCAGGTCCTCCTCAGTTTCAACAAGCAGGGTTGTGTCATCCACATAATGTAGGTTGTTGATGACTCTTCCTCCAACCCTGATACCACATTCTTCCTCGTACTGCCCAGCATCTCGGATGATCTGTTCTGCATACAGACTGAAAAGGTATGGAGATAGAATACATCCCTGATGGACCCCCTTCTTGATTTTGAACCATGTAGTGTCTTCTTGCTCTGTTCTTACGACTTCCTCTTGGTCCAACTCTAGGTTTCACATTATTGGTACCTTATTTATTTATTTGTAATGTATGTATAGTCCATTGAGAGGCTGGAATCTATGAAGAGGAGTGTGGCATCAGAATTGGACGGAGACTCATCAATAACTTGAATTTTGAAGATGACACAACCTTACTGGCTGAAAGTGAGGAGGACTTGAAGCACTTTTTGCAGATGATCTGGAAATGTGGCCTTTGGTATGGATTGCATCTTAATATCAAGAAAACAACAATTCTTACTACTGGACTGATTGCAATATCATCATGGGGAGAGTAAAACTATCAACAGCTTCATCTTACTTGGATCCACAATTAACACCCTTGGTACCAGCAGCCAGGAAATAAAGACATGGAATGCAATGGGAAAATCTGCAGTTAGGGACCTCTCCAAATTATTGAGGAGGCATGATGTCAGTTTGAGGCCTGAAGCGCATCTGATTCAGGCCATGTCTTTCTGATTACTTGCTATGAATCTGAGAACTGGACAATAAATAAGGATTGCAGAAGAAGAATTGATGCCTTTAAAGTGTGGTTTTGGAGAAGAGCACTGAACATCCCATGGACTGCCAAGACAACAAACAGACATATCTTGGAGAAGGTGCAGCTTGAATGTTCTTTGAAGGCAAGAATGATGAGGCTTCACTTCATATACTTTGGGCATGTTGTTGGGAGGGGCTGGGAGGGGCTATTCCTATTCACATGGTGTTGGAAAGGGTGGAAGGTCAGTAAAGGCGAGGAAGACCCTCAAACAGGTGGATTGACATGGTGACTTCTGCAATGGGCTCCTGTGTGTCAGAAGTGTGAGGATGACACAGGATAGAATAGGTTTTAGATCTTCTGTTCATAGATTCACAATGAGTCGTACTCGACTCTACAGCACCTAACAACAACAACAACATATTCCATTGCATGTCTACATTGTTGGTGTTAGGTGCCATCAACTCAGGTTGGACTCACAGTGAACCTGTAAACAAAAGTATTTATTTGGATTGCTTTTGTCTTTTTTCTATTGTGAATAATACTGGTTTAAATATTTGCATATAAATTTTCGTGTAACCATTAATTTTTTAAATTTTAAACCTAGTGAGTTGCTGAATCATATGGGACACATTTCTCGAGAAATTGTCCGTTATTTATAAAGCAGCTGTATCATTGTACATTCCCTTAAGTGATTCATGGAAACTTAAATTGTTCACATCTTTATAATCATTTGTCATTGTCCTTTTTTATTGAAAGGATCTTTGTCAGCACAATGGTTAAAGTGCTAGGTTAGTAGTTTCAACTCATCAAGTGCTCTGTGAAAGATGTGACTGTCTCGTGTTGTAAAGATTTACAACCTTGGCAATCCTACAGGCGGTTCTACTATGTCCCCCAGGGTCGCCATTAGTTAGAATGGACTCAATGACAATGGTTTCGGTTTGATTTTTTTTTCTTCTTCTTCTTATGCCCTCACTAGTTTATGTCCGAAATAGCCCTAGTGGTGCAGTGGTTAAGTTCCAGTTACTAAATCATAGGTTAGGTGTTTGAACCTAACAGCTTCTCTGCAGGAGAAAGAAGTGACAATCTGCTTTTGCAAGAATTCACAGTTCTGGAAGCTCCTGGGGAACTCTACTCAGTCCTGTAGGGTTACTGTTGTTGTTGTGTCCTGTCGAGTAGGAACTGATCCATAGCTGAGCCTCCAGTGGGTTTTCTGAAGCAGTAAATTTCATGGGAGGAGATTCCTTGTCTTTCTCCTGTGGAGCTGCTTGATGGATTTGAACTGCATATCTTCTCATTGGCAGTGGAATTCCTCATCACTAGATGACCAGAGTTCTCCATGGGTTACTAGAAGTGGGGATGGATTACAGGGCATGAGTTATAGGTCTGAATAGTGTCTCATTGTGGTTTTGATTTGCATTTCTTTCATGACTAACAGCATTGAGCTGGACTTCATGTACTTACTGTCTACTTGTTTATTTTCTCTGGAGAACTATTATTCAGATTCTGTGGCTTTTTATCATTGATTTGTGAGTGTTCTTTATATGTTTTGGATGTAAGATCCTTACTAGATATGAGATTGACAAATATTTTTGTCTATTGCATCGGTTTTATTTTTTACGGTCTTCTTTGATGATATTTGATAATCAAATGTTTCCATTATTGACAAAATCTTTTTTCTTTTTCACTTGTGTTTTTGGTCTTGTATTATATTCTCAATACCTTTGTGTGAATGAAACATGGGCATTGCCAGTGTTCACAAGGCACTGGCAGGGGGGAGAGAAAATTAAATAAACCAGAACAGTAAAGCGAGAAGGGCAGAGTGCAAGATGCTGTGGATTTGTCCTTCAGAAACAATTAATCCCAGCAAGTGGGCAGTGAGGGGTCAGAGAAGCCTTTTAGGAGAGGCGATGTTTCAACTGGGCAGTCAGGAATTATTATTTAACAGTGCAGAGAGAAAAAAAAGAATTATGCCATTCACGTTTCCCAAGAATGCGGTTTTTAAAATAAATTCTTTGAATGTGGGCAAATTCCTTCATCTGTGATACAATGTGCAATGTGATGCAATGTGTGTGTAAAATAACACACTGGAGGGTCTTGTGGTCTATAAGGGTCATCTTTCAGTAGGTCAGTTACTTGCTGAGCATAGAAGTGCTGCTTGATAGAGGTTGTTGGTCAATCTCTGAGTGGTTGATAAAGGCATCGAAGGACCAAGTTGCATAATCAGTTGTCTCTGAGACTAATTTAGAACAAAGCCAACTGTAAATAGCCTCTGTATTCAGCCAAATACACTGGGTTCAGGGGCCTTTTGAAAGCATTACAATTCTCCCTTTTCTTTGTCAAAGAGAAATCACAACAGGAAAAAGAACAAGCGCTCCAACTCCAGAGTTTGACCAACTCCAGTTCTTACTTTCCTTTTGTGTTTTAAAGTTCTGTTTAGGCAAATGCTTACTTCATGAAGAAAGTCAAGCAACACTGTAAGTAAAATGGTAAAAAAAAAAAAAAAAGAAAAAAGAATTATCGCTTGCACCAAATAAATGTCAAGCGGCAAGAATTGGAATTAAAACAGACATGAAAGTGACAATAGAGGTAAAATCAATAAAGTTGATTACACAAAAGGCTGAGTTACACAGCTTTTATGATGAGTCCAATTTTTAGAGCAGGCAGAACCCCAGGGATCTATTCTCCCATTGGTGAGCATGCCTTACTCCTATTTACTTTAATCAGCCTGATCAGTGGCAAACAAGGGGAAATAGATTCTCCTGCTCTCTTTTCCCATTGTTGGCTTCATGTCCTTAACAAAGTGTACACCATGTATTAGCTTTGGGTACTATTCAGACAAAAGACCCTTGGAGATCCAGCTAGTGCATAAACAGTTCTTTTCTGTATTGGAGCATCTCTATCCTCAGGTAGTGCAAATTTAAGAATTACCACAGGACAATCTCTCAGGCAGATCATTTTAGTAGTGAAGTGCTAACGTGGATAAAACTACTGTGTATTGTTTAATACTGATGAAGCATATTATCAAATAACATTTAAAATTAGTCATATGCCATCCTTTGCAATATGATACTCTAAAATGGTACAAAATAACTGGAGTCATTCCTATCATCAGTCTTGCTGAACATTTTCTAGTTGATTGCTCTATAAAAGGACAAAGTGGTAAGGAGTTGCATTGTCAACCCAAAAGCACATGGTTCCTATTCATCAGATGCTTTGCAGGAGAAAGATTGGCAATCTCCTCCCACGTGATTAAATGCCTCTACAAACCCAATGGGGAACCAACTATGTGTCAGTGCTGACTCAATGATACACAACAACAATCCTAAAAACTAGGGTGTTTTGTGAACAAAAATACATTGACTATTGGTTTGGATGTTGTGTTGTGTGCTTATTTATACACTTTTTTCCTTGTGTCTTTAATCATTCTTTCTTGCTCTCATTACCATAGAGTTGGAACTTATGCATAGCTAACTCTCCATTGATTTTTCTGAGGCTGTAAATCACAAGGGTGGAGATTGTCCACCTTTTCTCTATAAAGCTGCTAGTGAACTTTGGGTTAGCAGTATATCCTGTATACACTATGTCACTAGGGCTCCCTCTTTGGCCATTCGTTGTTGTTGTTAGGTGTCTTTGAGTTGAGTATGACTCATAGTGACCCCATGAATTATAGATATGTACTATGCCATCCTCATCCTCATCATCCCTGATATACTGGAACCCATTTCTGAAGTCACTGTGTCAATCTATCTTGTTGAGGGTCTTCTTCTTCTTTTCTGATGCTCCACCATTCTGAGCCTGATGACCTTTCCCAGGACTAATCAATCCCTCCTAACAACATGTCCAAAGTATGGGAGAGAAGCTTCACTATCCTTGCCTTTAAGGAGAACCCTGGTTACACTTTCTCTAAGGCATACTTGTTCTTTTGGCAGTTCATAGGATATTCTGTACTCTTCTCCAACTCCACAAATCAAAGACACTGATTCTTTTTCTGTCATCCTTATTCATTGTCCATCTCTCTGAAGACTATTAAGTGAATGAAAAAATCATGACTTGAATCAGACTCATTTTATTATTTAAGCTGATATTGATGCTTCTGAGTAGCTTGAAGTAGTTTTGGACAGCAGATTTTCATAATACAATATATCTTGAATTCTTGACTGCTGGTTCCAAGGATGTTGACTGGAAACTGGCAAGATAAAATATATTGACAACTTCAATCTTTTCTCCATCTGTCATAATGCTGCTTATTGGTGAGCATTTTTTGTCGTCTTCCCCCTCTTTTTTGTCTTTTTGATGTTGAGGTGTTACTCATGTTGAATGTTGTAGTTTTTTTTTTTTGTTGTATTTTCAATATATAGTTATTTATCATGTTCCTTAGGCACAAAAATTCTTCACGTGGACAATAAAGTTTTTACAGGTACTTAAGAGCCATTGTTATTATTTGATTGCTTAGATAATTTTATATTAATATTTTGATACTATTTATTACTTCTTAAGAATAATTCTAGTAAATGGGCTAAATGAAGAAGACTGGTATCAGGATTTGATGAAGACTCATTAATAACCTGCACTTTGTGGATGGCCCAACCTTGTTTGCAGAAGGTGAAGAAGATTTAAATTTCTTACTGAAGAAGATCAAACACTATAGTTTTCCATATGGATTACATTTAAATGCCAAGAAAGCAAAAATCTTCACAGCCAGTTCCAACAGGCAACATTACAATATATGGAAAAAAGTTCAAGTTGTCAATGGTTTCATTTAATTGGATCCACAATCCACACCCATGGTACTAGCAGTCAAGAAACTAAAAGACAAATCCTATTGGGAAAACCTGTTGTTATAAAGGACCTCGCCAAAGTGCTAAAGAGCAATGATGTCAATTTAAAGGCCAAGATACCCTGATCCAA
>NW_006399948.1:805529-807515 GCF_000299155.1 Elephantulus edwardii
TTTGTTTTCTATGCAGTGGCTCATCTCCTAGCATGCAATGAAGGAGTGAAAGCCCAGAATCCCTGTGAATGTTCATTGAAACTAATAAAATTTAATAATAATAATAAAAAAAAAGAAAAAAATTTTGTGGGCTGGTAAAATTTCAAGATAGTGCTTTTGTAAAGTTAACGAAAAGTAATTAAAATTTAAAAAATCTGACCCAGATCATTTTATAACACTACCATTTTATAACATCTAATCAGAGAAGCAGAATAGATGATGCAAGATGCTCTGATTTGGGAACTGGTTGACCTAATTTCTGATCCTGTCTTGACGAATGGCTGGCTCTGTGACTTTGAACGAGTCATTTTATCCCTCAGGCCTCAGTGTTCTTCTACGTAAAATAAATGTCACTTAAATGGTGACTAGGGACTTTTAGAGCTCCTACACTCTCTAAATGTATATGCCAATGTATCATAAAATTGTTACACATTAATTTATCAACCTCAGAAACTATTAAGAGGATGCTGCTACAAAAGCACTTACACATTTCCAAATGATAAGCAAATATATTCACTGGACTCTTAATCTTTACTGTGTGTTGTTTTAATTCTCCAAGAATAGAAAATATGATACTAACGTTTTCGGTTTACAAAGGAGGAATAAAAGAACATGATCTTTATACTATATAAAACAAGAGTTAAAAACCGGTTTTTCCACCCTGCTACTCTAAAAGCTGTACACTAGGTGGTAGCAAAGAGTAAGCTAACGTGCTGAAAGGTTATAGAAACGATATTTTCTGTGGTAAACGAGCCACACTATTCAGGATAGGATAGTAAAGGTCATCCAAATTATATGTTACCCTCCTTTTTAAAGATACTAATTGGAAAAGAAAACAGCAAATAACGCTGCCTATTTAAATCACTGAAATGGTGCTAGGATGGACCATTGTTTAAGTGTAGTCTTTAAATTCCTTATTATAGACTCTCATTGGTACCATAAGAAATTAAATACTGTATCATTTGCCATAATTTCTGGGAACTGATTAGCCTGTAGCTACAACACAACAACCAATCAAATGGAGTATTTTATCCTCCATCTCCCACCCCCAAAGCTTTCCTGTTACTATTGTTAGTTGCCATGGACTCTATTTTCGGCACACGACAACTTCAGGTGATGGAATCAAGATGCTCCATGGAGTTTCTTAGGTTGTATTCTTTACAGAAGTAGAGCTCTGAACGGAGCTCTGGTGGCCGAGTGTCAAGAAGCTGCACTGCAATCCCACAGTACGTGGTTCAAATCCATCAGATGCTCTGCTGAAGAAGGAGGAGCAATCTCCTCCTGTACCAGTCAGATTCCATTTGATAGTACACACACACATATTCATAAAATTTGAAAAAAATTCTGCAATAGAAGTAGAGCTCCCAGTCCTTTTCAGTCCTTTCGGAGTCACTGGGTGGACTGGAACTGGCAACCTCTTGGGTAATAGTCAAGTATTTAACGATTGCTATCCAACGCTCCTTATAAAAGCTAAGAAGGATAAACTGTAATAAATAAATAAAGTTGCTGCAACTTTACACCATTTTGAGCTCAGTGGTGGGAATGTTACCTTACCTGGTAAAGTTTACATGTCACCTTTAAAAAGCAAGTATTTTATTTTCTTCTTTCAAAATTTGATTGGATCTTATAAGGTGGGATGATGTCCATGGTGAGGCTTGTATCAAGCCAAAGCTCAGTTTACTGCAGCAGTATCTATACAAAGTGAACTGCATAGAGCTACCCTTGAAATACACTGCATGGAGAAGGAAACTTTTTTTTTTATTCTAGAAAAGCATTTTGAGGTTGTTTGTGTAGGTGGTGAATCACAAGATATATATCCTAGGCAAAGATAATTTCTATATTGTGCTTTAGATAAAAATATGTTGTTTAAACTCGGAGATGGCACCATGTTTGTGAAATGCCTGGTAGTAAATGCAAGGTATACTAACAAGTACTTAATGGTGAAGC
>NW_006399948.1:807615-813736 GCF_000299155.1 Elephantulus edwardii
AGGAGTTAGGAGTTAGCCTTCGTTACAGACTGGTTCATTTCAGGGTCGAAAATATGGAACGCTTCACGAATTTGCGTGTCATCCTTGCGCAGGGGCCACGCTAATCTTCTCTGTATCCTTCCAATTTTAGTATATGTGCTGCCAAAGCAAGCACTAGTCTCTATTATTTAACATAGACATTGTGCTAAGTGCTGAAATTCATCAGGATAAAGCACAATCCTGGTCCTGCAGATATTTGAATGGTGGTAGGTGATAAAATAACTAGAAAGTTCCTACAAATCTGTGTAGGAATAGAAAAGGACACTCAGTTCAGCCATGAAACACCAGAGAAGTTTTCAAAATGATGACATGAAGCCAGATCTTAAAGATAAGTAAAATTAATCAAATGGTAGGACGAACTTTTAAGGTTAGGAGAACTTATTTGATTACAAATGCTGTATATCATTTGAATCTAAGCAAGTATAATATTTCTATCTCTTTAGTTAGTAACAAGTACTTTTGGAAGAAAGAAACAAAGTTTATATTTGTTAATATCTTTATTGAATCATACATAGGTTTTCAGAAATGATGGCTCCAGTGTATTCTATTTAACAAGAATTCACAGGGAAACTTCCGCAAGTCTTGCACTAGGACTCCAGTTGGGGCTCTTTTGCACCCAAGTCTATGACTACACTTCCTTTAGGTATGTTTTTTTCTTTAGAGAAATCCATTTTTCTAACGTAAGGAGATCAGAGGAATGAAGGAAGTTAATTTGAGAGAGAAAGGTGCAGATCAGGGCAGGACTGAGCAATGTCAGGCAGCAACCACAGATCCCATAGTGAGGTAAGTGATGGGAGAGGAGCTGGATAGAGTGGCAGCAGGAGAAATGGTGAATTAAGTAGTGGAGAGCAACACTGATGCATGCAGGGCTCAGAGATGAGGAGAGGGAGCACAGGGTACATTTGTTTTGAAGAGCCGTGGAATTTAAGTCAAAGACCAGAGGACTGAAATATTTTATTTCAGAATTTACTGGGGGAATAAAAGAAACCCATTCTTATTCTCACTAGATCAATGTAAAATATCCAGTATCTAATTCACATTGTGATTTTAATTCCTATCTTTCTAGATGTCAAAATGTGGGAAAAAAAGATTTGGAAAGTTGGCATAAAATCTTATTAAACTGTGACATATACTTAATCTAATCTCAGAGGCCAGTTCTCCTGGGGGAACAGAGGGGGAGGTTTGACAGTCTATGTCTTGGCCTGGTCAGACCTTTGGGTCCTGGGATGATTTCCCAAGGTGAAACAAATGTGGTAAAGCATAGCTACTGCTGACACTTGCCATTGGTGTTTTCTCCATTCGATACACACATCCACTCTGTGTTCTCCACACTCACCCCAGGAGCGTTCAGATCTAGTGGTATGCTTCCTGTAATTTTCTGCCTGCTGCAAGCAGCAGTGTCGTCTTTATTAAGCATGCTTCTGCTGTACAGTTTTACAGCCACACGCTGACAAAACACACTGCCTGCTATCCACATGTATCCAGCTATCTGGGACCTTGACACTATACAAATTGCATAAATATTTGCTTGCTAAATTCTATGGCAAACATATACCTGCTTTAGAGTTCATTCTCAATGATATTTACAAAAAAATCCTATGTATATATGTGTGTGTAAATAGCTACTAGGGAGCTCTGGTAACCTGTTGTTAAGAAACTGTGCTACAATTCCAAAGGTATGCAGTTCAAATCCACTAATTGCTCTGTGGGAGGAGGATCAGCAACTTTCTCTTATATGAAAAATGGCCTCTGAAAACCCACTGCAGAGTCAGCTATGAGTCTGTTCTGACCTGACAGCACACAACAATAACAGACAAAATAACTTCCAGTACTACAAAAATATGCAATTAATAGAGCTTTAATTAGTAACATTCCAAAGCATTCAATTTTTTAATACTAAACATTTTTCTTCTTGAATTCAACATTTTACTTTCAACATCCCTAAGTATTACTACTCGAGGCTTGACAAGGGTGAAACCAGGCTGCTCTCTGGAAGCAAGGATTTTTAAGCTCTGTCTCATAATTTGGGCACACGTGGCCAGGAAGGATAAATTCCTTGGAGAGGGACATCATGCTTGGAAAGGGGGTCGGACAATGCAGGATAGAACCCAAGATGAGATAGATTGACTCAGTGACTGGATAAATGGCTTTACGTCTGTCAGAGACGATGAGATCGGCTCTGCATAAGGCAGGTTTCAGAGCTGATGTACATAAATAAGGTCACTATGAGTCATAGATTACTTGATGACACATAACAACAACAACAAACGTTATACTATGCTAAAGAGAAGTGATTGTGGGTGCATTTTCCTTTTCTCTCTTCCTCTGGCCCAGTTTTCTCCCTCTTCTGCTCTGCTCTGTGCCTACAAGGCTGACCTAGGCACGTTCCTTGACCTGAGATCCCCTGAATAAATGATTTCTCCCTGGGATGAGTTATTTGGAAGCACCCGCAAGAGACTAAAAAGTTGGAGTCAGGAGAAGTGAGTACTGTTCTTCCTTTCTGCTCTGGGCCATGTTTTCTGGAAAACGTTGTACTCGTCATGATAGCAGTTCCTTTCAGGCTGTGCCTCTTTTATAGGACTTCTGCCTTCTTTTCTCCCCCAAGGAGTACCAACAGCCTCTTTTTCTTGATAATCTCCTAGTGCAATGATAGCTCTCTTGACTTCCCTAGTGATGCTAAAACCTCTGAGAAGAAAATGAGTCTCTAGGACAATCCAAATAGGATTTACTCTTCTGAATAGATCCAGACTGATGGTAACAACTCAACTCATTGCTCTTGAGTGGGAACCAACTGACCCCTAGCTGATCCTCTAGAGAGTTTTCAGAGGATATAAATTGCACTAGAGGAGATTGCCTAAATTTCTTTCTCTGAACAGCCGGTGGATTCTAATCGCCCACTTTTGGCCTGGCAGTACAACTCTTTACTGGCTAGATCACGAGAACTCTCTAGAGAGTGAATGTTGCTATGTACCTTGGAGTAGGAATTGACTCATAGCTGACCCTTCAGTGGCATTCAGAGGCAGTAAATTGCATGGGATGAGATTGCCCCTCTTTCTCCCATGGAGCAGCTGGTGGATTAGAACTTCATGCCTTTGGATTGGCAGCACAACTCCTTACCACTAAACACCAGAGCTCCTTACAGATTGAATAGGTATGGGGAAGGAATACAACCCTAACATACACCTGTCCTGATGTCAAACCATGCAGTGTCCCCTTGTTCTATTTGGCCAACAGCTTCTTAGTCTATGTATAGGTTTCACCTGAGTGTAATTTTGTATTCTATATATTTAGATTTCCCCCCCAAAGGTGTAATTTCTTCTCCCCCTGCCCCCAAAGTCATAGTTGCTGAGATTTGCAGAAAAGAATAGATTTTTATATATTGCACACATGGGAAGCTCTGGCTATCCACTTGGTCATAGCAAGGCTAGGTTATGTGACCTGGGCAGTAAGCACTGGAAAGGGGAGAGGGCTTCCCCTCCCATCTCAGTTCTGACCTAGCTCATTGCACTCTCAGGCAAGCCTCTCATATGGTCTCATGTGCTGTATTCTATTTTGCAACTGAGGGCTGATAGTATGTGCTGCATTTAGTAATCTTACTGCATTATCATGAACAGAACAGGAGGCACTATATTTGGAAGCCCCTGAAAACAGAAAGCACTCATCTGTGAAACGCAATGCAGTTCTTCTATTAGCTGTTCTCCACCCACACCACTGGGTCTCATTCATTCAAACCCCTTCTTCTGCCAGCTGCTTTTTATAACTTTGTCTTCCCTGCCGTTGATGACTGGATTCTACTTTATTTAAAATGAACTATGCATACCATGGTAGTATGGTTTTGTGGTCAATGACTGCGTTTGGATGGATCTGGTTGAAATTTCTCTTGCTTCATGTGCCTACTTAGACAGTTATGACTTGACTTTCAGAATTCTGAAACCATGTGGCCACTTAGTTCCTTTGAGGATAAAATGAGATTATTAAGTCATGCTTGGGAGGGTGGAGGCACAGCAGAGAAGAGGAAGACCCTCGATGAGGTGAATTGATTCAGGGTCTGGGGTAATGGGGGTAGGTGTGTCAGAAACAATAAGATTGGCACAGGATAGAGCAGGGTTTAGGGCTATTATACGTAGAGTCATTATGAGTCGCAGGTGACTTGACAGCTCATAACAACAACCACCACCAAGGGCATTTTAGTAGCTCAATTAATTATCAAGTATTTGATTGTTGGTCAGAAGGTTGGAAGTTAGACCAGTCAGTGACTTCTCAGGGGAAAGGCCTGACAATCTGCTTCAGTAAAGATCACATCAAAAAGCTCCCTTGACAGGTTAAATCTATTTTAGCACATGGATCACAATAAGTTAAATTGACTCAACAGCATCTAAAACCAACCTCATCTACCAAGCCTTCCTCATAGGAAAGTGTAAAAATCTTTAAAAAAAATAGGGCAATTGGAAATCATTATTAGCAATGGATCATTATGAATTTGTGTGAGTTTTTGTTTCTTTTATACAATGAAAATATTGGATTGGACTAGATAACATTTTTGTTAATGTTCCATGCCTTCGAGTTGGAACCAACCCATAACTGCTTTTTAGAGGCAGTGTATGGCATGGGAAGAGATTGCCTATCCTTTCTCCCATAGAGCAAGTGGAGGATTCAAACCACATGAAACAAACAGATATGCCTTGGAGAAGGTGCAGCTGGCATGCTCTTTGGAGGATGGCAAAGCTTTGTCTCACATACTTTGGACATGTTGCTAGGAGAGGCTATTCCTTGAAGAAGGACATCATGCTTTGAAAGATGAAGTATGTCAAAGGAGAAGAAGACCCTTAACCAGAGAGAATGACAACTGAGGCACAAATGGAGATTTGTACACCAGTGTTCACAGAGGTGTTATTCACCATCACAAGAACATGGAGACAGCCCAAAAGTCTAAACACAATTGAATGAATTGAGAAACTATGATACATTCACAAAATGGAATACTATGCAGCACGCAGAAGCAATGATTTTTAAAAATTTTATTATTATTTTTGTGTGTCTGTGTACCGTCAAATCAGATCTGACTGGTACAGGAGGAGATTGTCCCTCCTTTCCCGGCAGAGCATCTGGTGGATTTGAACCATGGGCCTCGGGGATTGCAGTGCAGCTTCTTGACAATAGGCCACCAGAGCTCCCCTAGGAGCAATGATTTTGTAAATCACTACCTAACTTGGGAGGGACAGGAGAGCATTATGCTAAGTGAACTCATCCCATAAGGACAAATATTGTATAAAACCATTATTGTAGAATGAGTATGAGGATCTAAGTGGGTTGAAGACAGAAGCAGAGGGGTGAGGATGGACAGAGAATGGAGGTGGTTAATCATAGGGTCACATAATTTGATGGGTGGAGGGGTGCATGTGAAGGAAATGGGAAAGATCTGATGTGAAAAACAATGGATACAAACTTTGTAAATAAACCAGCATTTTTTTTAAAAGTTAAAGCAAAGAATAGATTCATTTTCCCTTTATTACTTTATCTCTTATATATGTTTTTTAGGGTTTAAAATTTTTTCTAGTTATCTAATTCAGGCAAAATATTTTCTCTAAACCCGTGAATGGTTTAGTAGTATTTTCAATCCATTAAAGCTTTTTATTTCAGTGTATCAAAACTGATTTAGTTTAAATTGAAATCATCATAGATTATTGTTGTGGTTGCTGGTATTAGGTGCCATTCAGTTGACCGTGACTCATAGCAATCCTATCAATAACAGATGGGTACTTGGCCATGCTCATTAGCAATTCTTTATATTCTTCAGGTTTAAGGATAGGAAATACCTTACGCAAGATCTAAAAGAGAATATGATTATTTTAAGTAAAAGTAAAAATGAAATTTCTCATTCATCCCTGTTAATTATTTTCAGAATAAAGACCACCATTGATTGTGCCTACTATGTTGTTGTTGTTATGTGCCATCGAGTCGTTTCCGACTCATAGCGACCCTGTGCACAACAGCTCTAAACCCTGCTCTATCCTGCGCCAACCGCACCGCCTCTGACACACCCATCCTGATTACCCCAGTCACCGAATCAATCCATCTCATA
>NW_006399948.1:817745-852923 GCF_000299155.1 Elephantulus edwardii
ATAATTTAATCTCTACTGGACCAAAGATTCCTGATGTGTCAAATATGAAGACCAGATTAAGCAATCTCTCGTAAATGATTACTAGCTAGGTTTCTACATGTGCTGCTTTAAGAATGGAGAGATCTAAAGGGAACAACTAGGAGTCCTGAACTGGAATTTTGGCTCTCACCTTTGCATGTTTTTCTTTTGGCTCATAATCAAAATAGGTTTGGAGTCATCTCTGTATTCTTTGGTTAAGGCTGCTGCTTGCTGGGTGTACCTTGAAGTTAGCTTTTTTATGCCACCACTGTATCATTTACCAGAAGACCTAAGGACTACAAATCAAGATATTCTTTATGCTATTTTGGATTTTGACACAGCACTGCATGCTTAGAACATCAGAATTTATATGGAGAATCACTCTAGGTAAGTCCTTTCCTTGACCTTCATGAGGCATATACCGTATACATAGCATACATCTACTATATTTGAATATGGCACAAGAAAATTGTGTAAATGATTAAGCAGAAGAGAGAAATATTTACTTATATGCCATAGTGTTACAGGGGAAACTTCCTAGGCAGTGTTTGTAAATACTTATGGAAAAAATATGGTTTTAGCTCAAATGGCAGCTTCTCAATTTATTCATTTTCTCAAACACAAAATGTCATCAGTACAGCTCATCCCTGGTAAGAATCAGTGCAATGCAAGAAATATGTAGCCCCCTACTTAAAGGTGAAGAAGAGCACATTTTGCTCACTCTAGAAAGTAGATAATTCTGAAAATTCTTACATAAAAATTCAACATATTAGATTCAATTTACTGGCTTGTATCAAATATAAGTTGCACCATCTCACATTTGGTATTCAATGACTTTTGCACATTACTCGTTCCATCCATACGTATCATCCTCTCAGCATGGGCTCGTCAACAGGGACAGGATTCTTCCCAACTTCACTTTAATTGCAACAATTTAAATTATCCAGTCAAATTTTGTGGAATTTGGAAATTAATCTTGTTACCTTTAAGCCATCTTGTCAAATTTTGTGGGATTCAGAAAGTAACCTAGTCAATCATGTCTTTTAACTTTCAATCATTACAGACAAGCGTCATAGCATGAAAGAATCTTTACCACACACTATGACAAGCTATACATAAGGAACAATTGGGCTTTTCTCCTTAGAATATAATGGCCTGGCAGGAAAGGCCTTTACATTTTTGTTTTCTATGCAATGGCTCATCTCCTAGCATATTGTATGTAAAAGTTAAACATTAATGCCACCTGGGACTTTTACAGTGCATATAATGGGCTCAGCATGTCCTGTCCCTACGCTCAGAGTTATAGTATCTGAACAATACACCTAATGGCAGGTTACACTTTTTCTATTATACTAGAGACAGGAGGTGAAGGAATGGAGAGGATAAGTGACTTATAAGTGATTATAAGAGGAACTAGGCTGAGAACTTGTGTAGGCATCTTGACAATCTAGTCATTAAATCATAGCTTTCGGGTCAGTGTTGCCGTCTATGATGGTGATAACTTCCAAGCAACTGTCAACAGATAATGTTCAGTGTTTAATAGTGCTCCTACCCTATAATGCTTCTTGAAGTGGTAAGTACTTAAAATGCAAGGGAATTTACTTACTGCTGACATTATGCCGAAATTGACAATAGCCGTAATAGCCTACATTTGGACAAAGGTTGCATCTTTTATTGTAAAATGCATTATATTAATATTTAGCTTATTATTAAACAAAAATGGTATTTTAGTAGATTGGAGTAGTTTAGACAGAAAAGTTTTAAGTAAATATTAGCTTATTTGACTTCACAGCACCTCAGTGAGAAAGGTGGTGTGGGTGTCTTTATACCAAATTTGTTGTGAACAGACAAAGACTAATAAAATGAGTGTGGGCTTCGTAGTCATAGAAACTTCCATTCTTCTCATAACTCTACTCTTATGAGCTAGGAAAGTTACCTGAACTCTTGAAACCTCAGCTTTCTCCCCAGAAATAGAGGATATTACCATCAAACAAAGAGTTATTGTGAAGAAGAAATAAAACTATGCCAGAAAGATGACAAGCCCAGTATTCCTATGAAGTCCTAGATTTGACAAGGGACAGAAGTATGATCGGAGTTCAGATTTCCTGACTTTGGGTCAGCTGTTCTCTGTGACTGCAGGCAATGACATGCTCTTCAGTGAATCATGAACCATGCCCAAATACCTGACAGGCTTTTGAGATTTATTATTACTTTGGCTTATGGAATCTTGAAAAGTCATGATCATAAAGCAATTAGTGATTCTGCTGATCTGGAAACATGTCACTTGAATTGAGACAGATTTTCCTTTTAAGTTTTCTTTCCTCCCTGCAGGCCAACTGTGGCTGAGCTCTTTCCCGAGATGGCATTTTTCAGATTTCACTTCAGTTCAATATTGTGCATTTCTCTTGTGATTGGAAATGTCCAAGAGGCCCTTAACTTTTACTCTGACATATTATCAATGTGTCGAAATGGAAACCAGGCTGTGGAATCTCTGGCACAAGAGATGTTTAAGAAGAAGTCAGACTTCTGAGATAGATGCCGAGTAAAGGGCACTTCAATCTGTGGACTTTGGCTCTGCTTGGCAGTGGGAGGGTTGTAGGACCAAGTACAGTTTTTAGTCATGACTGTAAAAGGCACATCCATCTTTGAAATTAAATGAAAACCTCGGATGTGTGTCACTTGCATTAAATTGACTAGACTTTTATTCTTTTGTGCTGTATTTGCGATAGAAGTCTCATGCATCTTCCACTAATTTAGAAAGACAGTGTGGCATAATAGAAAAAGATCAGGTCTCTGATGAGCTGTGTAACCTTGAGTAGGTCACTGTCTTAAGCTTCGATTTGTTGAGAGGCAAAACCAATGAAGCTTTATACTACACACACACACACACACACACACACACTACTGATGTAGTGCATGCAAGTGCATTGCACTGTAACTGAAATGCCAGCTGTTCTGCGGGGGAAAGGTGTATAGTCTCCTCCAGTAAAGACTTAAAAAGTCTGGAATACCACTAGAGGGTTAACTATGACACCAATGAATTGGGGCTCCCCTCCAAAACAGATACCAAATTAATTTTGCAAAGAGAGAGAAAAGGCAATTGATAAGTTTATTTGGAAAGGAAAGAGACCCTGAGTATGAAGCACTTCTAAAAAACAAAAATGAAGTGGAAGGCATAACACTCCCTGATCTCAAAATCTATTACAAAAAACAAAACAAGAAACAACCAACCAAAAAACCTATTACAAGGCTATAATAATCAAAACAGCATTTGACTGGTACAATGACAGACACATAGATCAATGGAACAGAACCAAGAACCCAGAAATTAACTCATTTTTTTATGGCCAACCAGAATTCAACAAGGAAACAAAACCTATCAAATGAGGAAATGACAACCTCTTCAATAAATGGTGCTGGCAAAACTGAACTACTACCTACAGAAAACAGGATCCACATCTCATCCTGTACACAAAAATCAACTCAAGTGGATCAGAAACCTAGGGGTGAAGCTCAAACCCATAAATGTCATAAAAGACAAGATGAGACCAAACTTCAAAGGTAGGGATATATATATATATATATATATATATACACACACACTATGGTATAAATAGACTGGCAAATACAGCTAAAAAATTCTTATCTAGGAGAGGATAACACTGATGAATGGGCCTTCTAAAGATCAAGTCCCTGAAGGCAATGACGCACACACACACTCACACACACACCCCTAATCACATTCACAATGAACATCCTTGACACTAGCAGTCAAGAAGTCAGAAGATTAATTGCATTGGGACATCTACTGTAATGGACCTCTCCAGAGTGCCAAAGAGCAACGATGTCAGTCTAAAGATTAAGGTGAGCCTTATCCAAGTCATAATCTTCTCATTTGCTTGCTGGGAATGAAAGAGCTGGACAATGACTAAGGATGTCAGATGAATAGTTGATGCTTTTGAGTTTTGGTGCTGGAAAAGAGTATTGAACATACCATGAACTGCCAGAGAATAAACAAGTCTGTCCTGGAGGGGGTGATACCAGGTTCTGTTTTAGAGGCAAGGATTGTGAAGCTCTGTCTCACATCCATTGGGCATCTTGTCAGAAGTCATGTGCCCTCTAACTTTATTTGAGTCAGTCTCTCCCCCTCTCTCTCTGTGTGTATATATTTATTCATTTAGTGCAGGTCACATCCCTGAAAAGATTTTTTATACAGCAGATCATATGGATCACATAATTGCATATCTGCTTCTAGTTCTGCTTCATTAACATTATAAAGGTTAAACTTTACAATATATTGGGTCTCAAAAACCTCACACTCACTGCCATAAAGTTGAGAGCTACTCACAGCTGGCCATCCTGCAGATTTCTGTAGACCATAGATTGCAATGTGAAAAGTTGATCCTTCTTTCTACTGTGGGGCCTCTGGTGACATTGAACCTCTAGAGAGGCACTGCCTTTGGGTTAGTAGCACAGCTGGGATTGTGGATACACCAAGACACAATATTAACCCCTACAGCCACTTAATCTCTCTAGATCTTTTCCCCAACTTTGAAATGGAGATGATAAAAATACAGAGATTGGAAAAAGCTATTATATGTGATGTGATGTGATGTGATGTGATGTGATGTGATGTGATGTGATGTGATGTGATGTGTGTGTGTGGGGTGCGTGTGTGTGTGTAATACTGAAATATTCAAATTGGCTAATTTTAAAATTTTTTTTTTGACCATGTTCATTCTATGTATCTTGTACAGTCAGATATCACCATGTATCAGTTTTGTGCCTGTCTCGAAAGAAGATGTCACCTTCTGACTTCACTCTCCTCATTGTTCAGAATTAATTAGAAAATAAGTTGAGGGGAGCTCTGGTGGCCTAGCGGCAAGAAGCTGAACTGCAATTCCAAAGGCTCATGGTTTGAATCCACCAGAATCTCTGCCGGAGAAGGAGAAGCAATCAATCTCCTCCTGTGCCAGTCGGATTCAGTTTGGCGGTACACACACACACACACACACACACACACACACACACACACACAGAGAGAAAGAAAATAAACTGTATGGAAATCATAGTGTTCTTTCTCTCTCTCTCTCTCTTCCCCTGCCCCCTTGCATTTTGTGTCCCAAGTGTTTGTGATAGCACTGAGTCTATAGGAGGTACTCAGTGAATGGTTGATGAATAGATAAGCAGATCTACTATTGCTCATATTTCAACTAAGCTAGGAGAGAAGTGGTGACCTTATTGAGTACATTATCTGGCATATAGTCTATCTCATGTTAAAGAGTAAACCTTCACTTCCTGATACACAATTTTTGATCAGGTGGTATCTGCTTAAAGTCACATTTTCTTCCAACATTTCAATTCAAAGTCACAATTCAAATCTCACTAGTTCTAGTTGTTCCTAGATCAGCATATTAGTGCACTCAGCTTAATGATACGCTATCAAGCCTCCTGAAAGTCTTACAGAGATACACAGTTACCAAAACCTACCTAGGAAGCCAACGTGTTCAAGGAATCACTAATGAGACTTAAGAGGGAGCACTGACAGCACAATCAGTCTTTTAAATGAAGAGTTTTGTCTCAGCTCAATGTAGCTAGAGAAAGAGAGGACTGGTTTTACAATTTCTACATACCCATGAGATCATCAGAAGTAATTTGTGGCTGGTTGAAACAGTTTATGTCCAATTGCTACTGAGAATCCAAGAAAGACATTACTTGGATTTATCTAGGTAGGAGGGTGAGTCAAATGCAATCTGTGAGAATGTCATCAATAATGCTTCCTGATTTATTATTTAAAGAATTTTAATGAAAACAAAGTCTGATGAAGTGAACTGTTTCTAATCTCATTTTCACTGTATCAGACTAAGCCTTTCTCTGCTAAACAAAGCCCAGGGAATCTAACAAAAACAAATAAGTAGTGATCAGTAGACTGTAAGAAAATTGCAGTCTGCAGGGCCTGTGTCAACCACAAATTTTGCTGAAGGTCTTGATTCACACATTCCTCAAATTCAGAGCACTGGGAGAGAAAGCTAGTTAGAGGTGGGAGCTTCTTCCTCTTAGTTCAGAAGGGATAACTTCTCCAGAATAAACTCATTGAGACCTATGGGAAGGTCTGTATCGTTTGCTTTCTCTAGGGGACTCCACTCAACATTTTGTACAGATAAATTCGGGGACATTTTAGCACCGTTTGAAGTACTAAAATTGCAGACTGTATCAGTGAAAGATGTTCTCTCAACTGCTCAGAAAATGAGAGGCTTCTGTCATCTATTGTCACTAATAATGTTTTACCTATTTAATATTTTATCAAAGTGGTGTGTGTGCATGCATAGGGTAAAAATAAAAATAGAACAGAAGACTCATAATGAAAGACAGCAGGGCCTCCTTCCAATCTCACGTTCAATTCCCAGAAAGCACAGCTTTTCCAATTATTTTTACTTCTTCTGGTCTTTTTATCTTATTGTGTGACTGCAAGGCGTTTTCAAGACGTGATCAATTAATTTTCTATTAAAATTTTGGTTGAATCACTTCCGCTCTGTATTAGTACAGACCATTTCCCCCCCTATTAATTAACTTTAAATAGTGTTAGAACACCCCTAAATAAATCCTTTTTTTTTTTTAACAAATCCTCTTTTATGCATCTATTTTATTCAGTATGTATTGACTTTCTGGTCTGTTTGATAATAATATCAGGATCTGACTGTCTTCTCCTCAACACCCACTGTTAGTTCCTATCTTCTCTCAGTTCCAATTTTACTTTTAAACATTTAAAATCATTTTGAAACCACATGTAAGTCTTATAGAGATTGCTAATGGGCAACTTCTAAAAGTTGGAAATCAAGAAAACTTTGCTGTTACTGGGTACCGTCAAGTCTTTCTCAGCTCACAGAGGTAAAATAAGATTGTCTCAGAATTTCTTAGTAATCTTTAACCGGTATTTTTTTAAGAGCAGATCACCACGTCATTATCCCTTAAAAGCCATGATCTCTGAAGGGTGGGCTTGAAATACCAACTTCTTGCTTAGTAACCAAACACTTGACTGTTTGACCTTGAAAATTGTTCATGTAATATTTAATATTTTACCTCCATTGATAATTTGTGTGTGGATTAGTAACAAGACCTTTTCACATACAGTTCTAGTTTCACAATTTATTTTCAAACCAACATACTGAAGAGGTCCTTATGATTTCATAAAGCAAGTGGGACTAATTTATAAATGATATTGACTTTCAGTTGATTATTTTTTAGCTGATTATTAAAGTAATATCTACTTCCTAGGATTCAAAGTTAAAAGGGAAAAGACATTGTTTATAAAATACATATTGTCTAAAATAAAACAATTATGGCTTATTGCCAAAGGAAAAATAAAAACAAACCCACTATTCTGGTTTTGAGGTTTGAGATGAAGATATATTTGAATTTTTAATAAACATCAGCTTATTAGTCATTACTGTAATTAATAGCTCTGGATAAATGCAGCTTTGAGCAATTTACTGATTTTTTGTTTGTTTGTTGTTATTTCAGCACTCTCTTGTGTTTGAGTTGATCCAAGTAGTTTTCAAAAATCTAAATTGACATTAAGGATAGATTATTGAAAATGATCCAAAATCAAAAGCTTAATAGAAAATAATTGTATAGCAGAGAGCTTAGGAGTAAGATATATAAAAGGGGAACAGAAAGGTTAGAAGAATAGACAAGCAACAGCTTTGCAGAAAAAGGATTGTCAAAAGAAGGTTTACTTTTCTATATTTTTTGTACAATGAGTTTGGTACCTGTATTGGGATTGCATTAAACATATAGATTGCTTTTGGTAATATTATTATTTTCACTGTGAAGAGTCTTCCTATCCATGAACAAAATAGTTTACAAAATATCTTTATGAAGAAAACTACAAAACACTACCGTGAAAAACAAGAGACCTAACTAAATGGAAAAATATTCTCCGTTCATGGATAGATAGCTGGTGAGGATGGCGCGACACAGGGCAAATTTCAGATCGATTGTTTTTAGGGTTGCTGTGAGAGGTAGTTGACCTGACAGCACCAAACAACAATAAAATGAAACCTTTCCTTAGTAACTGGTCTGGCTTCCCCTGCCTCTCTCCCCATTGGAAAGGGAGCTGCCTGTAGCAGAACTTGTTAGCCTTATTCTCTGTTGTTTTCTGTGCTTAGGGCAGAGGCTGGTGCACAGTGTGCTCTCATTACTTGTTGAACAAGCAAATGAATGAGTGAATATTATTGTTCTCACCGTGTGCTTCTGGCTCCTAAGCATTTCTAGTTATTATTTACATTTATTGAGTATTTGCTTTCACCAGGCATTCCATTAAGCCTTTCTTTTATTAAGCCTTTAATTTTAGCATAATAATCCCATAATGAAGATACTTTGTGATTGCCATTTATAGATAAAGAGAAGAAAACATTGTGACATTCACTAATTTCCTCACAGCCACACAAACAGGAAATGGATATTGACAGTGTGACTTTCAGATTTGAATCACTGGTTGACCTGAAAAAAAAAATCTTCCTTTCACTAATTTCCTATATTCTAGTTCTAAATTTGTAGTCTAATAATGATTTTTCTGCTTCCTTTTCAAGACTCATCTCCAATCTAGTTCTGAGTTTCTCTCGTCACCTTTCTATCAGGTCAGGCATGTAGCTCTGCTTATCTGTTATAGCCTTTTTGACATTACACCTGAACCCCTTCTGGAGGAAGATCTGTCTGTATACTTGGACTTTGCCTACTGACTTTCTGGAATCCTTGGTGATAAATATATGCTGATTGACATGTAATTAAGAATTCAATAACTTTAGAAGTCTGTGTTGTTATTCTCTGTAATATGCAGAAAAATTTCTACTGACTTGATGATGATTACATTACAAGATATCAATATTGTTTATATATATATATATATATGACAGTGTGGCATCATAAGCAGATGAGAAATAATCTACAATTTGCATTATGCAGGTTATACATCCCTGCTTGCTAAAAGTGAAGAGGACTTGAAGCACTTAGTGCAGAAGTTCAAGGCCTACAGCCTTAAATATAGATTACAACTCAACATCAAGAAAACAAAAAATCCTCACAAGTAGGCTAGTAGGTAACATTGTGATAGATGGAGAAAAGACTGAAATTGTCAGTGATTTCATTTTACTTGTATCCACAATAGCATCTGGGGTAACAACAGTAAAGACATCAAAAGATATGGTGTACTGGGAAAACCTGCTGTCAAGGATCTCTCCAAAGTTCTGAAGAGCAAGGATGTCAGTTTAAAGACTAAAATTTGCCTGGTTTAGGTTTGATATTTTCAATAGCTTCATAGGCATCTGAACATTGGACAATGACTAAGGATGACAGAAGAAGTTCTTTGAATTATAGTGTTGAAGAAGAGTACCCTGTGAATAATATCCCATGGATTCCGGAAAGAACAAACTGATGTGATTTGGAGGAAGTGCACTCAGGGTGCTCCTTCGAGGCATAGATGATGAAACTTCAGTTCACATACTTTGCCTCTTGTCAGGAGAGGCCAGTCCTTGGAAGGAATAATAAACAAGATAATAAACAAGAAGGGGAACTAAACAAGATGGATTGACATAATGATTATATTAATGGGCTTGAGCATGACACCAATTTATGAGGATGGCTTGGGACAGGGCAAAGCTCAGATCTACTATAAGTTGTAGGCAGTTTGGTAGCATCTAACAACTACATAGTCTTCCTAAGGGAGTCTGGTGGCCTAGCGGGCAAGGACTTTCTCTACTAACCTGATGGCAGATTGAATCTACCAGCTGCTCCTCAAGAGGGAGATGGGCAATCTCTTCCCATGTGATTTACAACTTTGGAAGGTCAGGTTGGGGCTTATATATATGTACACACTTACACACATAGCCTTCATATAGGTGCTCTGGTGGCAAAGGGGTAAATTATGTGACTACAAAGTGAAAGGCTAGTGATCCAAACCTACCAGCCACACCTTCTCAGGCAGTGTTATTTAGAACCTTGTCATCATGTGTCAGTATGAGTTTTAATAAACTCGACAGCAATGAGTCTGAGGTTTGGGTTTATAATATTTTATATATAATGTTCTATCTTTTCTATGCCTTTTCAGCTGGAATCAGATGCCAAGCCTTTTCAAAGCCTTAGGTTTTATTTAATTCTATTTCTGTTTCATCTCAATATCATCCCATTGTTCTGTAGCTAGTTCTGGTTCATTGTTGACCCTACACTGGATTTCTGAGGCAGTAATGCACAGGAAGGTGCTTTATCTTTTTTATTTTTTTTCTCCTGGAGCCTCCAGTGGATTCAAACTGCCAGAGAAGTACAACCTTTAGTTAATCAGCAAAACTCACTATGGACCATCTCCCTTCCATTTCTATATTTTTGCTTATTTTAAACATGACTAATGTTAACTAGGGATTTGCCAAATTAAGCTAACAATGATTTGTGGGCTGGAAGCCTCTTGGTTTAGAGTCAACCAGGACCTGGTGGGCAGGCCTTTTATTTAAAATGTGGGTCTGACTAAGTCTCAGTGTGGAGTCTCATGTGTGAAGCAGTTGGATTCTGGAAGATGGTGAGGGTCAGGTGTGGACTGTTTGGTTGTTAATTGTGTTCTGGATGAACATTCTTTTAAGTGGTTCAGCACTGGTCTGTCAATTTGCTGTTCTGAAGTAACTTGAGGTTGCTGTGGTACTGAATTCTGGGCCACTGGTGTGTCAAATGCCATAGTGATTACCCATCGTGGACAGTGTTTGGTGGAGCTCCCAGATTAATTTACATTTAGAAGCAGGAGTGGCATCCACTTTCTAAACCACATTCTTCTGGAAATTCTATGAACACAGAGAAATGACAATAGTTATAGTACAGGGTTCAGCCCTAGGTTCACTATGGGTTGTACTTGACTTGATGACATTTAAAACAACAATGATACTAACCAGGTGTTGTCTAGGCATAAGCTGTAAAAAGATATATATAGATATATATATTTTAAAGAAATGTCTTGTTTCTTTTCTGCCAACTGTATTTTCACTTTTTAAAAAACTGAAAAGACAGTGTAAGACCACTGGGTGGTTGTTCTAACCCACGCAGTGGTATGAGCAGTGGAGTTGCAGACCTGTCTTCAGTTGCAGGCTGAGCCCTCCAGTCTTCAATAGGGAACTACTGAATAGTCACAGAGGGCACTTGTACATCTTGAGTTTGCAACTTCAGGCTGAGCAGCAGTAAACTCAGGAGCAGGGGATGTCCATTTCCTCCTGAAACTCCTCCTTTGTCACAACCTTTGCAGTAACAGCCTGGTCTTCCTTTTCCGGATCTCTTGCAGATCTCTGTAGAAGTACAGATTGCACAGGACCTTCCATAAGAGCTCCTGGGAGATTGTGCCACACATGTGCAGGACTTAGGAGGCCAGCATCCACCATATCAGACCCACAGTGAGCTCCACTGTTATTGCATGGAATAGCAATGTCCATGTAGTGTGGAGGAGAATCTGTATTACACAGGACAATGGTGGGCAGGTTAACGCAAGACACTTGTGTCAGAGGCTAGTGGTCAGCCTTGGGATCAGTAACCACCAGGCAATGAGGCTCCTGGAAGGCCGCCTGGGTCTGATCAGTGAAGGTTCCGAGAACAAAGAGCCTGGCAATAGGAGTGGCTTCAATAGAAGCAGCAAATTGCAGCACACTTCTCTGGCCAGTATTTCTGGAGGATATGAGACTGACATCAGTTGGATTTTCAAAGGCAACAATGCCCGAACAGCCAACAGAAGCTTCTCCCAGGTCCTCTTCATATTCATGATGTAGATGCCATAACTTTCCCTTTTGTAGATATATTGTCCCATTTGGAAGTCAAGGCTGGTGTTGCCCAAGTGTGTTCCTACTGCAAGGAATTTGAGGACACCCTCCTCCTTCATCAGGGCCCTGGACATTGTGGAAGTTTCCCCTCTAATTACAATGGCAATCAGGACAACTGGATGAATCCTTTTGTGGGCAGCATGGATGAAAAGACAATTCTTATATTTACTTGCTTATGGATGCCTTCATTCACTTGCCTCATTTATCCATCAAACGAAGAACCTCTTATACAGCAGACATAATGCTAAGCAGTTGATTCAAGGCAAGTCTCTTTGATTTGATACTAAAAACATCTGTAAGCTTTTGATGCTATTAGAAGACCACAAGAAATCTTCCCCAAAGTAATATACACGAAAATGTAATTTGGAGACATGTTACTGATGAAATTCAGGTGTCTTCTTTCATGTCACCAGAAAGCAATCTGATATTAAGTCAATGGAAAATAAGCTGCAAACTGGGAAATTGTACCATGTCATGAGGATACATTAAATGAAGAAAAGTGATAGTGTAATGACAAGGGACAAGCTAAATTTCTGAGACTCTGGAAGGAATGTGGAAAAAGGACAGATGAGTGCTATTCCAGGGCCTTCCCAGGAGACAGAGATTGTATCCAATGACAGAATGTTAGTGATTGGCTGAAGTGTAACAGAATAATCAATCCTGTTTAGCAAACGTTTTTAACCATCATTATATGCCAGACAATTGCAGGCATGTGAAGGGGAATGAGATATGGTCCCTGTGTATAAGAAATGAAGAAAACAGACACACAAAACCCTAACCTGAGTAAGTGCAGTCTAGTGTGGCTCTCTTAGTAACATCAAAGGTGCTGTTATCAGAAACAACATCAGACACAGCAGAGATCCATATTCCCTATCTTCCCTTCTTAAATTTAAAGAAACACTTGGCACAAATGCCAGAATTTACCATAGAGTATGGCACAACAAAATAAATAAGTACTAAAGCTTTTTGATTTGAAATAGAGGAATTGGTCTGGGTGTTTTACATTTTCCACTCTTAATTCGTTCCACCTTTTCTTTGGCATAAAAGTTAGAACTGTGTGAAATATGGTAATTAGGGTGCCTTGCCCTTCAGTTCATGGGAGTCAATAGGAAAATCAAAAGAAAGGAGGAAGTGAAGTCAGGGTATTGGCTCATCAGTCCTGTAAACTGACTCCCTCAATTGAAGCCTGGCTTTTTCACTTCAGAACTTTTTGTTCTGAGTTCTGAGATCTGCTCTCTGTCAGCTTCCCTTTGACCTTAAAGTGGCAATAGCTCTTTTGTTATCAGCCCTGGTTCTTTCCTCTTCCTTATGGTTCCTCTGCAATCTAGTCATATCTTTGTAAAACATCTCTTTGTTAAGCCGGCACTGAATTATCTGACAGTGCATTCTTTTTCTTCTTGAAACCTTCACTTGATTCATGAACTGATCAAATAGACTAAAAAAAAATATTCACCAAAGTACTTTCTATATTTAAACAGGTTTCCATTGATCTCTATTGGGAAGAGAATCAGCAGTAGAGTGATAGTTGGTAAAATTACTACTATCTCCTTTGAATAATAATCTCAACGTAAAACTTACTTCCACTGAGTTGATTATGAGTCATAACTATCTTCTACTGAATTTCTAAGGTTATAAATCTTAAGGGGAGATTATCTTTCTTCCTCAGAGACACTAGTGGCTCAGAACTGTCAGAGATACACGGATTTTGATTAACAATGAAACACATTATTGATAGAGATAGCAAATGATTAATAAATTAATCATAGGCATTTAGATTTTAAAATCAGAAAATTATATCAGGACAAATGAGTAAATTGAGATTTCTAAATATTGGACACCTGAAAATGAGTCTCTGAAGTAGAAGGGAATTGGAAGACCTAAATAAAAAAGTCCATTTCACCTTAAAGTAAGATGGTAAACAGTTGTGTTACTTAGTGCCTCTATATTGGTTATAATCCATGAACTCTCCATGGGAGATAGATACACAATACCTCCTGTGCAAATTATAGCCTCTGAAAATACAGTCGAGGGGCAACTCTGAATCAGTTCCAAATCCACGACAATGAGTTTTTGAAATATATTTAGAATAATTTGTTTAGTAAGAATGATGCTAATTCAGATACCATCTAATTGTCTAGCTTAGACTAGACTCTGTGGCTATTTGTGAAATAGAGTTAAAAGAATTGGTCCTTGTAGGACTCATAGTCAACCCTCCAGCAGGATTTTGGAGGCTGTAGTAAAATGCAAGGAGATGACACATCTATCTTTTGCATAGTTGTGGATGAATTAAAACTGTCAGAGGGATACTCGCTTTGGGTTGGCAGTGCAACTCCCTGTCCACTAAGTCTGCAGACCTTCCTTCAGAATGGTTAATATTGTACCCAAACAGGAATTTGTTCCAGGTGCTAAGAAACCAGGGTTCTATAGAGTTGTTAGGAGAGGTTATTCTTTGGGGAAGGATATCGTTTGGAACAGTGGAAGGATGGTGAAAGAGAGGAAGATTCCCAACAAGATGGACTGACACATTGTCTATGGCAATGGACTCAACCCTACTGGGAATTATAAGGATGACGCAGCATAGAGCTGTTGTTCATAGGGTCATTATGAGTTGTATTCAACTCGACTCTTAAAAACACAGCTAACATATCAAGTTGTACTAAATTCCATATGAAGTCAAATACTTTCAACACTTAAAAGACAATATTAATCAATCCAGTCAACTATCCAAGTGGCTCAATTGAACATGGGGTGTTGTTTCTTAATTACAGCTTTTAAGATCAGTTATGGTAGAGATAACAAAACACAGTTCGATATTCTTGACTGGAAAAGAGAATGCAAGTGTTCTACTACAAGGGATTGCAACCTAAAAGATTTATTTGCTTTCCCTTAATTTCTTTCCACTGTATCAGGCTATGAATCAGTGACCCAGTCTGCAACACCAGTGAATTGCTAATTTATTTTTTTCAAAACCAGAAGATTTTTGACATGTAAAAGGAATCGGCAAACTCAATAATTGGATTTGTTGTTGCTATTATGTGCAATTGAGTCATCTGCAACTCATAGTTGACCCTATGTACAACAGCTCTGAAGCCAGCCCTGTCCTGAGCCCGTCTCACTGACTCCAGTACACCTACCCTCATTGCCCAGTCACTGTATCATCTGGGGTATTTTGCTCCTGCACTGTCCCTCCACTCTTTCAAGCATACTGTTCTCTTCTAAGGATTGGTCCCTCCTGGCCATGTGCCCAAGGTATGTGAGATGGAGCGTCAAACATGCAATGTTATTCAAAATGGGTGACCCTGGAGAACATTTTGCTGAGTGAAATATCTCAGTCACAAAACGACAAATGCTGCATAGTGCCACTGTTGTAGAACGGAACTGACATCAGGGTTGGGGTGAGACTGAGAAAAATTGGATAAATTATGTATACTGCATTGAAACAGACGAGGGAGAGAACAGTTTAAAGGTGATAATGATTGGATATTATGGTCATGACAAGAGTCCAGAATGAAGGCTGCATAGTGGAGTGTACTGGGGGAGGAGGGATGGGGGGGGCCTGTAGATCAATGAAAGTATTTTTCTTTTACTTTTCAAAGAGAAGAGCAAACTGGGGGTAAGGGGTGGGCAGGGAGGAAAATACAACAATGAATGAATGGAAATCCAAACTCTCTGTAAACGTTAATAAAAATTAATAAAGTAAAATTTAAAAAATATGCAAAATTAAAAAGAAAAAAAATTTCTTGTCTCCAAGGACCAGCTTGGTTTCACTCTCACAAGACAGACCTGTTTGTTCCCTTCGGCTGTTCAAGCCTCTTCTCCAGCACCACAACTCAAAGTCATCAATTCTTTTTCTGTCATCCTTAGTCATTGTCCAGCTCTCTGATGTATAACAATTGGATTTATTAGTGGGGGACAAAAATCCCTAATGTCAAAACCAGTCATATGCATGCAGGAGTCTTGGGCTGCATTTCACTGAGTCAGGCTGCTTGGGCCCTTGTCTAATGGAGGCTTGGGAACACATATGTGAACTAAATAACAAAAATCAAAAAGCAAACATTGACACTGGAAGCTCACAAGACGTAGCAAGAAACATATGCTTAAAAGTCATTAAACAACTTTGAAAAGAAATTCAAGCTGTGGGAACTGAGCTTGGAGATCAGAACAATAAGCTCCGTGAATTGGAACAGAGGCTTTCTGAAAGAAATGTCTACAGTTTTGAAGAATACTTTTCCCAGACAAGCTTCTTTGTGAGGGGATTTTTTTTTAACAAACATGCCTATTTTTGACTCAGCTCAGAAATGAAATATTTCAAAAGCTCTTTCAAGCTCAACGTCTCTAAAATTACTCCTTCAAAGTTACACTTTAAGAGGTACTAGAGCAATGAGATTAGGCGAGTTACCAAGCTTGTGAAATTTTCATAGGTGTCATAAAGACACCCATAAATCCTTGCCATCTCTTTTAATTTCTTTATTTTTTTAAAAAATAATAAAATGGCATTTGTAGAAGATGACAATATTGACAGGAATGAAGAATTGTTTCAAGTTTAGTCTTGACAAAACATAGAAGGTCACGGCTGTTTCATTTCCTGGGTTTCAGACTTTTTAAAAGGGTGTGTTCTTATGAGAATATTTTTTTTTAGGTTTTGCTTTTAGGAATATCACATTTTTCTATAATTAGAGACATTGAACTTAAAAATAAAGCTACTAGTATAAAAAAACTGAGGTATATTCTTACCTGAATTATGCAGCAACAAAAAAAAAAAAGAAAAGACTAATAATCTCCAAAAAAATCTCTGTAGAAATAAAATTAAACTAAAAATTAATTTACCTGAATCATCCAGCCTGATTCTTTGTGGAAATATAAAGATAAGAAGCTATCAGTGAAGATAACTGTGAAAACTGTAGAAGCCAGAACCGATGGCTACCTTGTTTTTCTGAGTCTTTCACGTTTTTGCTTTTGACAGAGTATGCTGTTGTACTGCTTGCTTATTGTTCATTATTGTTGTTGTTACTGTGTGCCTTAAAATCTGATCCAACTCGTGGCTCACTCGCGAGTGGATTTTCAGAGGTCTTAAATAGCACAAAAGGGGATTGCTCATTTTTCCACAAGAATACTCATTATTAGTGGAAAATATTTTCATTTTCCTTCTTTGAAAGATTTCTGTCTGATAGAGGTTCCAGCTTTCACAGATTTTACTGCACATTCACGTGTGCAGAGCATTCATTCATTCATTGCAGTCTGTGCATCTTGATTCACTGTAACACTCCATTAGGTTTCTAGGAGGAGGCTATATGTCTTTCTTCATAGGTATCACTGGTGGATGTAAGCCACCAGAGAAGCTAGGTCTTTAAGTTAGCGGTGCATGTTTCTTGAAACTCCACCGTTAGAGTTCCCATATATACACTCATCCAATCATTGTTGAGTCAGAACTGACCACAGATGACTCTCCATTTGGTTTTTGGAGGCTGTGAATCAGTGGAAAGATTTTCTTATATTTCTTCAATGGAGCAGCTTGTGGAGTTGAACCACTTGCCCTTGACTTGAAAACATAGCTCCTTATTCCCTAGGCTACAAGAGCTCTCCTTAAGCATAGAGGTGATGTTGTTATTGTTTAGTACTGTCAAGTCAGAACTGACCTGTATCTGACCTTCTAGTGGGTTTTCAGAAGCAGTTAATCACAGGGAAAGGAGATATCCCATCCTTCTCCCTCCAAGCAGCTGGCAGATTTGAATCACATACCTTTGGGATTGCAGCATGGCTTCTTGCCACTAGGCCACCAGAGCTCCCTAAATGTAGAGGTAGTCTCCAATTTGTAAGTAGGGTTCTGTTTTAACAACTTCATCGTTAATTTGTTCTAATAACATAAGTACTTCTTCATTTTTGTGGTTTTCATTCTTATTATTATTGAGTTTCATTGTCAGTATTTTTAGAAATCCAGTATTAGCGTATGTGGGGAAAGTCAGCAAATGACATCAGCAAATTTTCTGGCACAACATAGTATGTATATATATTACTAACAATAAGGTGTGTAAAAAAAAAAAGAAAAACAAAATGATGGTAAATGTATATCACTATAACTAGACTAGATTGTAAATTAGAAGACTACCTGCATATGTAAATCTGAACATGTTGTTATGTTGTTGTTGATTGTTGTTGAGTTGAACCTGACTCATAACAATCCCATAAAACAATAGGCCTGAAGCCCTTTCACAGGCATTGTCATTTACCAAAGTTCACAGAGTTTCCAGAGGCATTCTGTTTAGGAAGTAGATGCCACTCCAGCTAATTACAGCACATTTTAAAATAATAACACATAGGTAAACAAATTAAAAATAACTTTGAGCAATTGTTTCAAAGTTCAAATTTAGTCAAATTCTTATGGATCAGACTAAAATGAGTCTATTAATTTTGTTTTTATAATATGTATTTTTTAAAAGTCTTCAGACTTAAACTCTTCTTATTTAAATAGAATCCTTCTCACTCATTCTCGGAAGACATTCTTTTTTCTCTGCAGAATGTTGTATTCTCACCAGCAACTCTTCAGGGAAGATGGGCAATCTCCTCTGCTGTGATTTATAGCCTCTGAAAAGTCACTAGAGTGTCAGCTATGACTTAGTTCCAATTTGACAGCAATGAGATGATGAAAATACAGTGACCCAGTTAAAGCACTAGTTTGTCCATAGATGGATTACATTATGTTGAGTTTTTACTTTTTTTGGTTACCCAGAGATCTGGACAATGACTAGGGATGACAGAAGGAAAATTGAGGCCTTTGAGCTGTGGTAGAGTATTGAATATACCATGGACTGCTAGGAAAACAAACAGGTTCATCCTGAAGAGGGTAAAACCAGGCTGCTCCTTGGAAGCAAGGATTCTGAAGCTTCCTCTGACATACTTTGGACATGTTGCAAGGAGGGACCAGTCCTTGGAGAGTGATGTCATGCTTGGGAGGGTGGAGGGACAGCGCAGGAGGGGGAGATCCTTGATGAGATGGATTGATTCAGTGACTGGGGTAATTGGGGTGGGTGTGTCAGAGACAGTGAGATTGGCACAGGATAGCGCAGGGTTTAGGGCTGTTGTACATGGGGTTGCTATGAGTCACAAGTGACTCTATTACATATAACAACAACAATAATGAAAAGTTACCTTTTGTAGTTCCTAGGTGGTATAATTAAAATTCTTGGTTGCTGAAATTTTGCAGGTTTGAATCCGTTCACAGATACCTTGGTAAAAGCTTGACAATTTATTTAAGAAAAATTAGCAAAACTTCTCACAGTTCAACTTGGCCACACAAGGGCTTGCAGAGTTGGAATATACTCTAAGGCAATTGGGTTTAGTTCTTTTTGCGGGAGGGTGCCAGTGCAGTCTGGCCAATCAGATCCACCGGGTCATAAGGATATTTCAGTAAGAGCTTTCCCTAAAGGCTGATAAATGGTTGCAGGAAGAATGACTTTTTTTTACTCTCAAACCACACACTGTGAAAACCACCCAGCTGGAATGCCAAAAGCTATTTTTTCCTCCCCGTTTTGTAGTTGCTTAGAAGAAAAGCTGCGGAATAAAACCAGAGAAAAGCAGAATAATGATGGAGATGGATGGAGAGCCCAGAATCCAGTCCTGCCAGAGGGCTAGGGACTTTGTAATAAAGACAAACAATGACTTTTTATTTTCTTGGTCTGGTTTTGTTTTACACTTGTTTGAGTTGGCTATTTGTGTCCTATGATCAAAAGAATCTTGGCTAATCCAAGAAAAAAAGCAATAGAAGAAGCTTTAAGGAAACTATTGTATAACAAATTATAAGGCGATGCAGCTACTTCTTACTCAGAATGGCAAAAAAGTGATTTTTTCACGTGTCTTTTTATATATAGTGAGGAGACAAATTAAAGTTGTTTTATTCAATGCATCTTGAACACACAGATGTTCACATGAACACAGTACATGTCACCAAATTTGTTAGTGGATGACATGTTTTAATCTACTAGGTAATTTGTGACGATGTTAAAAGAGCTACACTATATATATTCAAAGCACAATTATCCTAATAAAAACATTACTGATGATATAGAGTCTTCTTTGGTTAGATACAAACCAATCAGTGTTTTGATTAATGGTGTTTATTCTCATTGGGCAAGCAGACAATTTTAAGTAAACGAAATAAATTTAAGAGAGGTTAACAGCAAAATGTTTAGAGTCCTCTAACTGCATTCAAACTGTCCTTTATCCCTCACTATGTTGTTGTTACGTGCCATCGAGTCACTTGTGATTTATAGCAAACCTATGTACTACAATAGACCTGAAAAGTGCTCTATTCTGTGCCAACTTGTTCAACTTTTACACAACCAAAACCGAAACTCAAACGATTGCTGTTTAGCCAGTTTGTACTCTTAGTGGCCCTCCATCAGTTTCTGAGGCTGTAGATAGCATAGGAAGAGATTGCCTAACTTCTTGAGAAGCACCAACTTTGGGTTAGCAGTACAGATTGCTACAGACTACACTAGAGCTCAATGCTAGAGACTCCTTAAGTGTTGGTAAACCCAAGAAATGCAGTGGAGGGGGAATGTGATTGGGAAGGAATTTATGATGCTGACTTCATTTACCAATTCTACAAATGAACACACTCAAGTTCAGAGCTCTGAAGTACTTACTCAAAGTCTCAAGTGGCAGAATTGAGCCTGGATTTATATATAGATCGACAGAGCTGCTGATTCTAGTGCTTTGATTGGTATACCATTCTCAAACGCTCTGCAAGCAAACTGGCACTTCTGACTGCCTTGATTAGGTTTTATGTTCATTTTACATGTTCCAAAATAACCTCATAAATCTGAATTAAATATTAAAATTTTCTAAGGAGATTGTTATACAGACGAACAATGAAAGAGTTAGTATTACCAAAGAATAATAGTTCTTTATTGAACTTTTCTCTGTAAGTAATGAAAATATTTTATATGAACAGGGCTAGACAAAGGCATGTGAGGACCCTAAATAGTGATAACAATCGCTTGTGGCTCCTCATCTGTTTATTTACTGATAAATGGGCTATGTAAAGAGTGTTTATCTCTCTCTCTGTCTCTCTGTATGTGTGTGTGTGTGTGTGTGTTTGAAGTAAAACAATGTTCTTTCTTAGCAGCAAGGTTGGCGCAAGTTTGTCTTGCATACTTTGGGTATATTGTCAGGAAGGGCCAGTCCTTGGAAGAAAACTCCATAATGTGAAAGGTGAAAGGTGGAAGGTCAGAGAAAGAGAAAAGGACCCTCAGTAAAGTAGATTAAACTGTGACTGTAATCACGGGCTCAAACATATCAGAGATTGTGAGGACAGTAGTGCAAAGTTCAGCTCTATTCAAAGAATCATGATGAGTGGACTCAATGACTCATAACTACAACGGCATAGTACGAGCCATTGAACACAAAAGCAACACATGCCATTTTTCAGGAATGGAAAAAACTACTTCCAGGTACAATAGCTACTGACTGTGATGGTTAAGGTTATATGCCAACCTGGTTGAACCAGTTATGTAATGACACGGCTATCCTCTAATTCGTGATCTGATAATGGCCATCCTCCATTTCCACATAAGGCCAATTTTCACTTAACAAGCTGCTCTTTGGAATCTAACAATATTGATATTGATGAGAAGATGTACAGTATTTACTATACAAAGAATACTCCCCAGATTCTATAATCAAGGAAATGTGTCAGTGAACTTAGTTGATTTAATAATCTACGTAAAATTCTGCGGAGTACAGAATATACCATGGACTGCTAAAAGAACAAAACAGGCTGCTCCTTGGATGCAAAAATTCTGAAGCTTTGCCAGACATACTTTAGACTTGTTGCAAGGTGGGATCAGTCCTTGGAGAGGGACGTTATGCTTGGGAGGGTGGTGGGACAGCCCAAGAGAGGAAGACCTTCAATATTTGGATAGATTCAGTGACTGGGGTAATGGGGATAAGTGTGTCAGAGACAATAAGATTGGCACAGGATAGAACAAGGTTTAGAGCTGTTGTACATTGAATTGCTATGAGTCCCAGGCAACTAAGTCAATGGTCTATAACAACAACAACAACATACAACAAAAAATTTATTTTTGCCAATTTTGTTTGAAATTTTTCATACTTCAGCTTTTCTGCTTTTTTGGTAATAAATTCTCTTATGAGAAATGCACAAATGAGAATAAGGTATGAAATTTAAAAATTAGGAAATAATATAACAAATTAATAAATAAATTTCTTTTTAAATGGAGTTAGACACACACCGCCTCCCCAGTCACTCATAGGGTTGCTACGAGTCACCTGCGACTCGATGGCACTTAACAACAATGACATCAACATAGAGAGATCAGCTGGCCCAGTGGACAGAAAGTGATGCTACCAAGCCAAAGGTGGGTGACTTTTAATCCACGGACCTTGGGCCTGTCTTTCGTTGTTTTTGTTCAGACATTCCTCTAGGTCGTATTATAGCCTTGGTGTACAAGTTGCTGTACAGCGGTCACTTGTGGTTGCTGTGAGGCTGAACACTGTGACACTGATGTGTCAAATGCGTTAATGGTTGGTTACCAAATGTGGACAGAGAGTCAGGTGGAGCTCCCCGATTAAGACAAGCTTGGAAGGAGGAGTGGCATCCACTTCCATAATAGCTTGCCTCTGGAAACCCTATGTACCTGGAGAGAGGATGAAAGGCGCCCAAGAGTCGAGAACTCTCCTTCATGGGATCACTATGAGTCACCTGAGACTCAACAGCACTTAACAACAACAAGAAGTACAATTTTTAAATGGAGTTAGACCCTCCCCGCAATCACTCCTATATCTTATTTATTAGAAAGAAATAGTATAGCTCCAAGTAACTTACTGAGAGAAAGAATTTCAAATACACAAGAAGGGAGTGTAGGAGATGAAGATATTGAAGTGGTAGAACTTCATATCTGAATTGGTATCAGTCTAGCATGCTCTTGACTCTGCTAGAACCTTTATTCCTTGACTGTGCATTCTCATGCTTGGGAATCAACAGAAATTTTATTTTTGTCCTCCAATTCCCTTGCAGGGAGCTTTATGGCCTGTTGTTGTTAAGTGCCATCGAGTCGTAGATGACTCATAGAGACCCTATGAACAAAAGACTGAACTTTGGTCCTTTCTCTAGGTTTATAGAGTTTCTGGAGACAAGCTATTTCAGAAGTGGATGCCACTCTTGCTTTCAAGCTTATTTTAATCAGGAAGCTCCACCAAACACTGTCCACCATGGGTAACCATTATCGCATTTGACACATCAGTGTCACAGTGTTTAATATCACAGAAACCATGAGTTACTTCTGTACAGCAATGCACAGACTAGTGCTATACCACTTAGAAAAAGGGTTGACAAAAAACAATTTAAACCAGGTCTGATGGCTGCAGACTAAAATCACCCATCTTTGGCTTGGTAACATAACTTTCTATCTGCTCGGCCAACATACGGCCCCATACAGCTAGCCAAAAGGGTTTTTAAAAAGGAGGTTGAATCACATCAACTCACTCCCCTTAGCAAATCAACATTCCACCCTAATGCTCACCAGTCCCAGCTAACAAGCTTCTGTAGAACCCAGCTCCTGTAGAAGACTTTCAAACGCAATTCCATCCCCATACAGCTGACCACAAAGATTTTTAAATAGGAGGCCTTATCACATGCTCTCACCCCTCTTAGCGAATCAACATTCCACTCTAATGCTCACCAGTCCCAGCCAAAAACCTTCTGGTAACGAAATGTCCTGCCAGCCCAAAGGCAGCGAGTAGAAATAAATCAGCTACTTGGAGTGAAAAAAATGGGCAATCTCTTCTCTTGGCAATTTACAGCCTCTGAAACTCACTGCAAAGTCAACCTTGAGTTGGCTCTGACTCAACAGCTCATAACAAGAATAATTCCCTAAAAAAAAAATTCCCTTCCCCCATACATCTTCCTTTTCCTTGTGTCTTGTCTGCCTGGTAAAAATGGGTGTTTTATTTGACCAGCTGGTGCCCATGTTTTGTTGATGCCCTAAGTATGTGTTTCTCTTCCTTGTTGGGTGGTAATCTTTTCTGACTATAAATGATACTGATTGTTTTTCTTGTTCATTTATTTTCCATTAAATGATCTTATTCAGAATATCTTGGGCTACATTCTGGTTATTTTTTTACTTCTGTTTCCTATATTAATACAACTTTGTAAATACTTTCAAGAAATAAATCTTTATAAATTCTGAACAAAAATACCTGTGATATTACATAATTATCAAAAGTAATGTTTTAGTAAAATTGTGAAACAGAAATGTAAGATTTTGAATATTCTTATTTGGAAAATAAGACTAATAGTCATATTAAGTGTGAATTAAATATTATAACTAAATTAGAGTTTTTGGAGAGAAAATGGCTGGCTTTAAATCTGGTTTCCAAATTTTGTAACTTACGTGACCTAGGGAAAAATATGTTATTTCTTTGTACTTCATTATTCTCATCTTCTCATTGCTTTTGAGTGATTCTGATTCAATGCTTTATATGTTTTATAGTGACTTAATGTGGTTGTTAAATGTCGTCAAGTTGAGTATGACTCATAGCGACCCTACAAATAACAGATCTAAACCTTACCTTATCCTCACAATCTCTGACACACTTGAGCTTATTGCTAGTCACTGTGTCAATCTTTCTTGCTGAGGATTTTCTTCTCTTTCACCCATCTTTCACCTTTACAAGCATGATGTCCTTTTCAAAGGAATAGCCTCTCCTAACAACATGGCTAAATGATGTGAAGTGAAGCTTTATCAACCTTGTCTCCCCAGAACATTCTGGCTGCACCTTTTCTAAAACATATATGTTAACTTGACAGTCCATGCTTTATTCAGTACTTTTCTCCAACACCAGATCTCAAAGACAAATTCTTTTCTGTCATCCTTATTTATTGTCCAGCTCTCAGACGCATGGCAGGTGATTGAAAAGACAATGGCCTGAATTAGACTCTCAAACTGATATTATTGCTCTTTAATAATTTGGTGAGATCCTTGAATACAGCCTTTCCCACTGTAATAATACATTTCCTGATCTCCTGCTTGCTGATATGAAGGGATGTTGATTGTGGATCCAAGTAAGAGGGAGTCATCGACACGTCAATGTTTTCTCCATCTATCTTGATGTAATCAATGTTTTCTTGATCCTGACATGTAATCACATTACAGGCTATATTATTTGATCTTTTACAGCAATCACTTGAAGTCCTCCTCACTTTTAGAAAGCAAGGTTGAGACATCTGCATAATTTAGGTTATTGAAGAGTCCACATTCTTCTTCATCAAGTCCAGCTTTTCTAATAATTTGTTCAGGATCCAAGTTCAACTGCTATAAATAAGATAAAAGCCTGATGTACACCTTTCTTAATGTTAAACCATGTAGTGTTTCCTTTGCTCTATTTGGACACAGCCTATTGGTCTAGGTATAAATTTTACATGGGCAAAACTATGTGTTCCAGGATTCCCATTCTTCTCAATGTAAGCCATAATTTGTTATGACTCACACAATCTTTAGATAGTCAACAAAGCATAAATAAACATTCTTCTAGTATTTTTTGCCTTCAGAAAGAATGTATCAGCCATGATATCCCTGGTGCCATGGCCTCTTCTAAATGCAGCTTAAACTTCTGGCAGTTCTCTGTCTAGGTACTATTCAAGCTTTTTTTTTTAAAAGTTAAAAAATTGTTTATTAGTTTGTATACAAAATTACAGCTGTTTGGTTTGTGTTTTTTTTTTTTTAATTTTAAGAAAACTGTATATTGATTTGTATGCAAAACTCATGTATGGTTTAATTTATGTGCATTGTGATTAACACAATCTTTCATTCATACTATGTTTCATACAATAATTTATACACATTGTGTTTTAAAAAATTAACCACCATTCATCTTTATCTATTACTCAGTCTTTTCAACTCCCTGGTGGATCGTCTCTATTTCTTCATCTTCTAAACTCTACTATTCTAGTGATTTATGAAACTAGGTTAGTTCACTCAGAATAATGCTTTCTGGACTCTCCTATGTTAGGTAATATTTTACATAATTGTTGCTTCTTAGTGCTGTACAGTATTCCATTATGTGCATATAATACAATTTCTCAGTCCATTTGTTGTTGATGGGCATTTGAATTTTTCCCATTTTCTTACTACTTCGAATAACACTGCTATAAACATAGGTGTACTTAGCTCCATTCGTGTCTCAGTTCTACTTTCCTTTTAGTATATTCTCAGTAGTGCCATAACTGGATTATATTGGGTTTCTATGTTCATTTTTTTTAAGAAATACTAAACTGTCTTCCACAGTGGCTGCACCATACTATAATCCAACGGCAGGGCATGTGGATTCCAATCTTTCCACACCTTCTTCAACATTATTGCTTGCTGTCCGGTCCAACTTTGCTAAAGCTATTTGGGTGAGATGGTATCTCATTGTTGTTTTGATTTACATCTTTCTGATTGCCAGTGATTTTGAATGTTTCTTCATGTGTCTGCTGGCCATTTGAGTGTCTTCCTTTGTAAAAGATCTTCCATGTCCCATGTCCATTTTGTAATTGGGTTGTCAACCTTTTGGAGAGTCTGTAGAAGTCTGTAAAACTTTGTTATGAGACCCTTAAGATGTCATTGGAAATGTTTTTTGTGTGTTTTTCCCTCCTAGTCTGTGGGTTTCTTTTCGCCCTGTTGGAAAAAAAGTGTTTTTTTTTTTATGAAGACAGGGACTTAATTTTTAGAAGGTGTTATTCATTGATTTAATCCTCTCCTGGCTGTTCATTTCTGGCTGTATTTGCAAGTCTATTCACACTATAGGTTAGGGCATCTATCTTTGGTACTTTTTAAGAATGATTCTTATGGATTTGAGCTTTATCTCTGGTTCACCTTGAATTGAATTTTATGTATAGTTTAAGATGTGATCCTGTTGCAGCTTTCTGAAGGTAGATGTCCATTTTAACAACTTTTAAAAAAGAGATGGTCATTATAAATCAAATTTCTCTATAGTACTAACGAAGCCTGTGACAGTGATGTGCCAATCGTGGTAATGGGCACCCATGGTGGACAGTGTTGGCTGGAGCTTCCCGACTAAATCAAGCCTGGAAGCAGGAGCGGCATTCACTTCCAAAATGGCTTGCCTCTGGAAACTCCATGTACGAACAGTGCTCAGGCTGTTCATTCATAGGGTCGCTATGAGTCGTCTACGACTCGACGGCATTAAACAACAATAAGAATGACGATGACCAAGAGAGAGCTACATTGGCCTAGTGGAAGGAAGTTGTGCTACCAAGCTGAAGGTGGGTGATTGTCATCTGTGGCCCTCGGCCAGGTTCAAATTGTCTTCCTGTCAAACATTCTTCTAGTTGGTATAGCACTGGTCTGTGCGTTGCTGTACAGAGGTAACTCGTGGTTGCTGTGATGCTGAAGCCTGTGACAGTGGTGTGCCAATCGTGGTAATGGGCATCCATGGTGGACAGGGTTGGCTGGAGCTTCCCGACTAAATCAAGCCTGGAAGCAGGAGCGGCATTCACTTCCAAAATGGCTTGAGGCATTAATGGAGATTTGTACACCATGTTCACAGCTGTGTTATTCACCATCTAAAGAACATGGAAACAGCCCAAATGTCCAACCACAATAGAATGGATTGAGAAATTATGGTATATCCACACAATGGAATACTATATTGAATGTAGGAGCAATGATTTTGAAAATCACTACCTAACTTGGGAGGGACTGGAGAGTATTATGCTAAGTGAACCAACTCAGTCCCATAAGGACAAATACTATTTAAGATTATTACTGTAGGAATGGAAAGATGACAATTATGTATGAGGATCCAAGGGGGGGTGTTGAGGGGTAAAGATGGGGGATGGGTAAAGGAAATTAGAAGTATCTGGTGTAAAAAGCAATGTATACAAGTGTTGTAAATAAACGAGTATAAAATAAGCATTTTATTAAAAAGAAAGATGATTTTTAAATTCCGATGAGATACTCAAGATAATTTGGGGTGTGGGTTTTTTTTTTATTTGTGGACTTGTTTTAATTTTCTTTCATCTCAGTTTAAATTTGCATGTGAGTAAAGTCAAAACAGCCAGGTTTTGACTGTTGATATGGAGCTTTTCTAGTAATTCCTTCCACAGATCGAATCACTCTGATTCCTGTGTAGTCCATCAGAGGAGGTCTGTGTTGTAAAGTGGTCACTTGTATTTTTTAAAAAGGTATTAATGATGAACAAAGTATAGTTAAGTACGACTCATAGGAACCCTATGAACAAAAGGCCTGATGCCCATCTACAACTACTGACATTTATAAAAATTCATAGAGTTTCCAGAGGCAAGTTGTTTAGGAAGTAGATGGCACTTCTGCTTCCTAATTATTGAATGTGCAAAATTCTATCATCCTATTTCCTGCCTAATTTCTGTCACCAAGACCATAGTTTCAGGATACCACCGCTTCTTCATTACTTCCAACTTTTGCATTCCAGTGATCAATTATCGTTAGCACATCTTGATTGTATGTGCTGTGAATTTCAGATTGCACAATTTGGTAAAAATCTTCAACTTCCTTCTCTTTGGCTTTAGTTGTTAGTGCTTATATTTGAATAATAATCATATTAACAGATCTTCCTTGAATGTGGATAGATAATATTCTTACACATACATTGTTGTACTTCAGGATAGAACTTGAAATTTTCTTTTTAACTATAGGTACACCATTCTTCTTCTATTTTTCATTCTCTTCATGTTACATGACACGATTGTCTGATTCAAAGTTATTTATATTTATAGAAACTTATTTTCTATCACTCCCTGAAAATGTCTATACTGTTATTATTTTTTCATACAATTTCAGAACGCATTTTGCTGTATTTATTTTGAATTGTTTGAAGATTTATTTGTAGAAATTTGCAGGGATTGCAAACAATTGCTCCACTTTGTAGAACAAATGATTTTAATAGTTAAAAAATGTAATTTTCCTAGTATTAGGAATGTGAATAGTGTGTGAATTCTGGCCTATAGATTTTGAAATCCATTAGGTATGATTTAAAGGAATAAACTCTTGCTTTTTCTTGTTGTTAAATCAACTCTTTTTCTACACACGATAACAAAGGTGTTGAACATTTATATAATAAGAACACTGTGGTAATAACAAAATAAGCAATTAGCCATGGAAATATGTCCTCTGATAGACAGCTATTGTTACTTATGCTTTATATGGACTTCTTCTGTTTCATGAGATTGATTAAACAGATCTTTTCTATGAAATGTTATTTATTATTTAGGCCACTGCAGAAAGGCTTTATAGTAATGAGTCCTATAAAGAAGGTTCATTTGAAAGTGCCTTTTTTTCTTTGCTCACATTACACTCTTCCAAGGTTTTTATTAAGATGGAATATTCAATGTAGTACTAATGACTCATGAGTAAAAATGCACCAAACTAAATGGTGCAAAAAATATATATCAAGCATTTGATTAAAACAATGTTAAACACATCCGCACAGCCCAAAGACGAAAAGGAAATGGAAAAGGCCTTGCTTTTATATTGGTTTAGAGCTCCCAGGCTTTCCCCTTCATTATTAATCATACTTGGCTCCGTAGAACACTTGTGCTCTGTCATTTCTTTTTAGAAGCTGCCATTGTGTGAAGATGGATATGCCTTTTTCCTCCCTCTTCTCCCCAAAGATGAATTCTCAATCTCAATTGCTTCGTTGTAGCATGTGCACTTATCTTTGCCTTTTGTGCACTGGAGGAGAACATGCTTCTCCATTTCTTTGTCTTTCAGAAATGTGAGACAAGTGCCTTTGCCTCTATCCTGTAACTTCCCTTTACAATGTCAGCTGCAGTGACACCTGCTTCTAGTACCAAGAGAGTGAGTGACACCACGAAGAAGTAGCTCTCTGACAAGCTGCTGATCAGAAACTTGAAAGAAAGCACTGCCTGGCTTTTCCATTTTAGGGGCCAAAAGGGATGCACCTTTCTCTCCTCCTCTCCTTTTCGAAAAAGGAGACTCATTTGAATCTAACTTTTATCAAGCTGTTTCTATTTAACTCAGTTTCAAATGAGGAACAACATTCTACAGCATCCCCGGTGTTAAATTTATGTTCTTTACTAGTGAAAAGAGACAACATATCTGTGTTTAGGTATTTTGTAGTGTTTCATAATTTCCATACATATATATGGTTATGTATTTATTGTTGTTAGCTGAATCAAGTTAGGTCCTGACTCAGAATGACTTCATGACAAGGCTTGGGCCCCAGCTTCAGTAGTTATTAGATGTGTAACTGGATTCACATTACCTATATCTCTCTAAATCTCAGTTTATTCTGTTCTTCAGAGGAAATACTCATGAGAACTTACAATGAGGGCACACATTTAGATAAAAGGAGGCAGGCACAAGGGCAGGTGGTGGAATTCATTCTAAGTGAAGGGAAAGAATCATGCTACATGAGAGTAAGTCCTTAAACATGAAGATCAAAGCATTGTTAGGCAAGGGCTAGACCACTTATGGCCATTAGAATATGTTAAAATTTGGGGCAGTATTTAAAAAGCAGTGGTTGACCATAGAAAGGATTAAACAGGATAGGTAAAATTATAAATTCTACTCTGGAAGACATTTCTACAATCTCCACTGTGGTGAAAATATAAAGGGATAAGGTTAGAGACAATAAGACCAGATAGGTGGCTGCTATAGTACTTAGGAGGAGAGTTTTGATAACTCGGGTTATGGAAGCAGCTTTGGAGACATGGAGTAGTAGAATTTGAGAGACATATTTATTGTTGCTGCTGCAGTTATTGTTGCTTTTGGTGTTGTTGTTGTTGTTGTTAGGTGCCTGCAAACAGTCTCCTACTCATAACAACAACAGAACACAATACTATCTGATCCTGCACCATTCTTGAAATTGCAGCTATACATGAGCTCACTGTTGTAGACACCATGTCTACATGTCTATCTATTTCTTTGATATATATCTCACTGATATTCCAACTCATACCAACATCAGGTATCTAGAGTTAAACTCTAACAGGAGGAAACTGCTCATCTCTCTCCAGTGGAGCTACTAGAGGACTCAAACCACTGGAGATGGAAGCGCAAAAAGCTTTAAAGTGTTGTTGTAGTTAGATGCCATTAAGTCGAGTATGACTCATAGCTATGAACAAAGGATCTGAACCACATTCTATCCTGTACCATCCTCACAGTTCCTGACACCCAAGAGCTCACTGCAGCAGTCACTGTGCCAATCCACCTGAGGGTTGTCCTCTTGGGCACTGACCTTTCACCACCCTTCTCAGCTTCATGTTCCTCTCCAAGGAATGGCCCCTCCTGGCAACATACCCAAGTAGGTGAGGTGAAGCCTCATCATTCTCGCCTCCAAAGAGCACTCCAGCTGCACCCACTCCAGGACATATCTGTTTGTTCTCTTGGCTGTCCATGGTATGTTCGGTGCTCTTCTCCGGCACCACAGCTCAAAAGAATAAATTCTTTTCCTGTAACCCTTATTCATTGCCCAGCTCTCAGATGCATAGCAAGTGATTGGAAAGACCATGACTTGAATCAGATGCACCTTAGTTCTCCAGCTGACATCATTACTCTTAAAAATAATTTGGAGAAGTCCCTACCTGCAGACTTTTCCAGTGCAATTCACCGACTTTTTTTTATGACTGCTGGTACCAAGGGTGTTAATTGTGGATCCAAGCAAGATGAAGTTGTTGACAGTTTCAATCTCCTATCCATGCATCATGGCACTGCTTATTGGTCCAGTGTTAAGAATTTTTGCCTTATTGACATTGAGATGCAATCCATACTGAAGGCTACATTCTCTGATCTTCTGCAACAAGTGCTTCAAGTCCTCCTAACTTTCAACAAAGTTGTGTCATCTTCATAACACAGGTTATTGATGTGTCTCCCTCCAATTCTGATGCCACACTCCTCTTCATAGTGTACAGCTTCTCTGATAATGTCTTCATCATACAGATTGAATAAGTGTGGAGAAAGAATACAACACTGATGCATTCCCTTCTCAATTTAAAACCAATCACTCCTTCCCTGTGCTGTTTGCACAACAGCCTTCTGGTCCAGGTATAGGTTTCCCATGAGCACAATGAAGTATTCTGGGATTCCTATTCTTCTCAATATCAACCACAATTTGTTATAATTCAGAGTTTAATGTCTTTGCATTGTCATTAAAGTACAAATTAAACATTAAAAAAAAAAAGAATGACTTCATGAATCTCAGTATCAGACCATTGTTAACTTATAGGGTTTTTATTGTTTGATTTTTGGAAGTAGATTGTTGTTGTTGTTGTTAAGTGCCATCGAGCGCAGGCGACTCATAGTGACCTTATGAACGAAAGACCTGACCACTTTGTATAACTTTCATTGTTTCTTAAAGATTATAGGGTTTCTGGAGGCAAGATATTGCGAAAGTGATGTCACTCCTGCTTCCAAGCTTGTTTTAATTGGGGAGCTCCACTAAACACTGTCCACCATGGATAACCATTATTGCATTTGGCACATCAGTGTCACAGTGTTCAGCATCACAGCAAGGAAGTAGATTACCAGGGCTTTATTCTTGATCGGTCTTAGTTTGGAAGCTCCAGTGAAAACTGTTCAGCCTCAAAGTAACTCAAAAGTCTGCACTGACAAGTCTACACTGCATTGATTTGGAATGGAACCTGTAGCATTTGCACAAAAGAGAATTCTACCACTAAAACAAAACCCCACTGCCTTCATATGTTGTTATGTGTCGTCGAGTCACCTGAGACTCCTAGGGACCCTAATATACAAGAGATCTGAAGCCTGCTCTGTCCTGAGCCAGACTCACTGATTTCAACATACCTAATCCCATTGCGCCAGTTACTGCCCCATCTCATCCAGGTTCTTCCTCTCCTGCACTGCCTCTGCACACTTCTGAGCATGATGTTCTTCTCCATGCTGTCCCTCTTGGCCTCATTCCCAAAGTATGTTGGAGACAGAGCTTCAAAATCCTAGCCTCAAAGGAGAAACTTGGTTTCACCCTCTCCAAGACAGACCAGTGTGTTTTCTTGGCAGTCCATGGTATGTTCAAGACTCTTCTCCAGCGCCACAACTCAAAGGCTCAGTCTTCGTATATAAATAAATAAATAAATATATGTAATTTCCTTTTGCACAAGTACTTTTTATAGATTATATCTCACCTTTTTTCTCTTAATTAGTTCCTTATTTCCACAGTAATCTTAGGATAACAATGTGCTACTTAATATTTTTGAGACTGTTATATATGAAAAGGAAGCAATTATTCTATATTATACTCGTAGGTAGCTCAGTCTGTAAGGAGTTGTGCTGCTGACCCAAAGTCTGTGTCTCTCTGGCACTTTAAACCCACAAGCAACTCCTTGAGAGAAAGATAGGAAATCTCCTCCCATGTGATTTACAGCCTTGGAAACCCAATAAGAGGGTGAGCTGTGGGTTGGTTTCAACTTAATGGCTATGAGCTTGCAGTTTTGGATAAAAAGTAGTAGAAAATTCATGAATAGGTAAAGGGAAGGACAATGTGGATGAATGGGCCATCAGACATTGAATAATGTTATAAGACAAAATGTGCATGACTGAGTGACTGAAAAAACCCCACAACACAATAGTGCTTTCCAAACATTCACCCAAATAACAATGAAAAGATATTTTAAAAAATATGTCCAAAGGTCATGGAAATTTAAGGACATATTTATGGGCACTTTTAAAATTAGCTATATCAATTTCTGTTGGGAAAAGGAGAGAATAGAGACACGTCTGTATTTATATATTACTTTATTCTCTGTTGTCTTTAGCATAAAATCTAAATTCCATAGTCTGGCCCCTGGTTCTTGCCCATCTCTCCCTCATGTATCCTACTTTCTAACTAAACGGAATTCCCTGAAAATTTTCAAATGTTCCATATTTTATTCCTTCCATACTTTTGTACCTGCAGCTAACCCGGTTAATATTTTTTTTTTTTTAAATTTAGGTTGTTTATTTTTCATTTCAATGAACATCTACAGAGATTTTGGGATTCCATTCATTCATTGTTGCACCCTTCTCCCCGCACAAACCCCTCCCCCCTCCCCCCATTTGCTCCTCTCCTTGAAAAGCAAAAGAAAAACTCCCTCATTGGTACACAATCCCCCCCGCACCTCCCCAAACCCCCCCCCTAGCCCCAAATATAATCCACTCTACAACCCTCATTGCATACTCCTACGATAAAAATAATGCCCTAAAATATACTTTTAGACTATTCTCTCCCCCATAGACTTCAATGCCGTAAACATATTTCATCCAGTTTTTCTCAGTCTTACCCCCACCCCAATATTTTTTTAAAAGAAGTTTTAGTTATAAGTATTCATCTCAGTTGTTCCTTTTTCTGAAAAGAGATTTTCATTTCCAGTTCTCAGGCTAAGTTAAGTACTTCCTTTTGCTCTTATCTTACATGTATTTGTGTCACTGCCCTCTCCATTCACTCATTTTATTTTTTCTTTTCACTGTGCTGATATCCATTGTGTGCTTAATCCATGCCATTTGTTTAATTGCTTGCTGATATGCCTTTTATCCATTCAAATTGACTGACCTTCTTGAGGTAAAAGGCACATTTTCCCTTATATTAAAATAGAATTTCAAAGAATGTTTACTGACAGGACGATGAGAACAGAGAATGTTATTGGTAAAGTTTTTCTGGAGATTCATTGAATTAAGATTTTTTTTTTAAATAGAAAGTTCTCGCTCACTCCTGCTCTGCTATTGAGTTGGAACAGACTCTTAGCACCCTTCAGTGAGTTTTCCAAGGCTGAAAACTGCATGGAAAGAGCTTGTTCATCTTTTCCCCCTGGAGCCGCTGGTGGATTTAAACTGCCAAGGAGATGTTGCTTTTTGGTGGCCAGTACAACTTCCAACACCACTAAAACTCCTAGAGAATAGGTAAATTTGACAAATGCCTTGTTGTTGTTGTTATGTGCCGTTGAGTCGCTTGTGACTCATAGTGACCCTATGTACAACAGCCCTAACTCTGCTCTCTCCTGTGCCAATCGTACCGTCTCCAATACACCCATCCTGATTAGCCTAGTTACTCAATCAATCCACCTCATAGAGGGCCTTCACCTCCTGCACTGTTCCTCCACTCTACCAAGCATGATGTCCCTCTCCAAGGACCTGTCCCTCTTTACAACATGTCCAATATATGTTAGATGGAGCCTTAGAATCCTTGCCTCTAAGGAGCCACCCAGTTTAACACTTTCCAGGAGGAATCTGTTTGTTTTCCTAGCAGTCCATGGTACCCTCAATACTCTTCTCCAGCACCACAGCTCAAAGGCATCAATTCTCCTTCT
>NW_006399948.1:853313-867531 GCF_000299155.1 Elephantulus edwardii
GGGAATACCAGAGGAATGTCTATCTGTGTTTCATTGACTATGCAACGGCATTTGACTGTGTGGATCATAACAAACTATGGCTGGCTCTGAGAAGAATGGGAATCCCCAAACACTTGATCTTGCTAATGAGAAACCTGTACTTGGACCAGGAGGCAGTCATTAGAACAGAGCAAGGAATCACTGCATGGTTCAAAATTGGAAGGGACATACACCAGGGAGGTGTCCTCTCTCCATACCTTTTCAACCTGTATGCAGAACAGATTATCTGGGAGGCTGGGCTCTATGAGGAGAAATGTGGGGTCAAGATTGGTGGAAGATCTGTCAACAATCTGTGTTATGCAGATGACACAACCCTGCTTACTTGTGAAGAGACAAATGCCTTAGGTAAAAAAAATTTATCTAAGCATTAAAGAAATCTTGCATGTGTACTTTACATACTATGATACCATGTTACCACTTACATATTTTTTTTTTACTACTTACATATTCTTAAATGACTTCTCTAAGTTTTAATTTAAACATTTTTTGTCTTGTATGACAGTAAATATTTTTAAAAATACATGTTAAAAAACATGTTGTTGTTGTTATGTGCTGTCAAGTTGAATAAGACTCATAGTTATGAATAACAGGTGTGAGCCCTGTCCTATCCTCATCATCTCTTTGACATCCTCGAGCCCATTGCTGCCACAACTGTGTCAGTCCATCTCACTTAGGGTTTTCTTCTCTTTTAGAAACCATCCAGTTTTCTAAGCATATCGTCCATTTCTAAAGAATAGTCCCTCCTGTGAACATGCCCAACAAAGATGATCTAAACTAATGTAGAAACTATAGAACGATATCATTGATATATCATGCACTCAAAATACTCCTGAAGATCATTAAAAAATGAATAGAGCAGTACGTAGACCAGCAACTACAGGAACTTCAAGCTGAATTTATAAGAGGCTGTGGTACCAGGAATACCACTGCTGATGTCAGATAGATCCTGGCTGAAAACAAAGAATACCAGAAGAAAATGCATTGATTTTTTTTTAAATTTTTATTATGCAAAGACGTTTGACTGTGTGGTCCATAAAAAGTTATGACTAACTTTGTGAGGAATGGGAATCCCAGAACACTTAATTGTGCTCGTGTGAAACCTATACCTAGACCAAAGGTGTGAACAGAGCAAGGGAATGTTATTGTTGTTGAGCACCACAGAGTTAGAACTGACTCATAGCTGACCATCCAGTGGGTTTTCATAGGCAGTTGGTCTCACAGGAGGAGACAGTCCATCCTTCTACCATGAAAGGAACAATAAATAGTTTAAAATTAAGAAAGATTCACATCAGGATTGTATCTTTTCTCCATACCTATTCAATTTGTATGCTGAGCAAGTTATTCAAGAAGCTGGACTCTATGAAGATCAATGTGTCATCAGGACAGTAGGAAGGCTCATCAACAAGTGGCATTATGCAGATAACACAACTTTGCTTATTGAAAATGAGGAAGACTTGAAGCTTTTGCTGTAGAAGATCAAAGGCTACAACCTTCACTATGGATTTATCTCAATATCTAGAAAACAAAAATTCTTACCACTGCATAGATTGAAATTGTCAATGACTTTGTCTTACTTGGCTCCACAGTCAACATTGTTGGTACCGGCAGTCAGGAGATTAGGAGACACATTGCATTGGGTTAAGTCTGTAGTGTGGAACTTCTCTATATTTACTGAGGAGAAGTAATGTGACGATGTCAGTTTGAAAACTAAAGTACACTTGATTTAGGCCATGCCTTTTCAATCACTTGCTATGCATCTTAGAACTGGACAAAGAATAAGGGTGACAGAAGAATTGATGACTTTGAGTTGTGATGTTGGAGAAGAGCACTGAATATGTCATGGATTGCCAAAAGATCAAACAAATGTTTGGAGAAAGTGTAGCCAGAGGCAAAGATGACAGTTTTGTGTCACATACACAGAGTTTTGCCTTGGAGGCAAAGAAGATAGAGTTTCGTGTCACATACTTTAGGGATGTTGTTAGGATTCCTTGGAGAAAGACATCATGCTTTGAAATTAGAGGGTTGATGAAAGAGAGGAAGACCCTCAGACAGACTGACTGTCACAGTAACTTCAGCAATGGGCTCAATTATGTCACAAATGATGAGAGTGGCAAAGGATAGGACAGAGTTCAGATCTGTTGTTCATTGGATCATTATGAGTCATACTTGATTTGACAGCACCTAACAACAACAAAAATATATTGATGCTAAGTTTATACTAATGTTAATGACACGCACTGAGAAATATATACTTGGTTTGACTCTGTTAGTGGATTCAATGAAGTGACTGAGTCAATTCCGTTGCTTTTTTTTCTGCTTAGGTTAAGGACAAGATTTTTCAAGGTATTGGTAAATCTAGATATGTAGTTTATGACCATGGCTAATAGCCAAACTAATGTGTTAATGTGGGGAATCAAATCTATGATCACTATTTAATTTTTTCACTCATTTATTAAGTGCCATCTCTCTTCCAGTCTTGTGCTCAATGCTCAAGGGATAAATTATAAAATAGGGATAGTTCTGTCCTGTGAAGCTAGCAATTTTCCAGATGAGGTATAAAACCAGAAGGGTCAAAGAAACACAATAACATATAGATTTTGAAGGGCAATTGATGTTTACATTAACTTTGCTTAAAGAATTTGGTCTTTGTCCTTGATTTCCAAGAGACAAGCCCTAAAATTTTGGAGTTTGCTCCAGTTGAGTTCTGTGGTGTCAAAGGTTCAAAATGTCTTTCTTAGCCATTGGTTAGTTTTTTTTTAGTTCAAGTATTTATTGTATTAAGGAGATAGGATTAGGGTGTTGTACAAGTCCTGTTCTACTTGCTGTTTTTTGTAGTGTGCCATGGTATTGGAACTGACCTATAGTTGGTATCCAGCAGGTTTTCAGAGAATAGTTCGTCACAGGGGAGGAGTTTGTCTATTCTTCTCCTGTGGAGCTGATGGTGGATTAGGACTGTGTCTTTGGGACTCCAGCCTCCTAGAGGCTTATATAAATAAGCTCATGGGAGCCCAATGCTAACTGTCTTTTTGTGACACCTGCTATTTTGGGACACTGGGAAACAATTTCCAGGTGCACTGCTCACCTGTCTCTGCAACACTGACCTGCATCAACTACAGGCATGTGAATTAGTCCCCTGATGGGTCTGAGTTTCTGTGAGTTCTTCCAGAGAACCAATGAAATCAGTGGACATAGAGGAGCGGGAGAACTGAACAAAGAAAGGACTGCTGATATTGGACAACTTGGAGGTAGACAGCAGATCAAACATTTTGGGGCTCTGCTGACGCTGCACTTCTTGTAATCTGTCTGCTACTAATCTTAGCAAACCTAGTATGAAAACAAGGGTATATATACTCAGTTGCGTATGGGCCAGGCTGGAACAACCACCTAACAGCAACTAATATCAAGATAGGTAGAGCGAGTCGACCAATCATGCCAGCAGAATGAAGCTTTAATGAGAGCTTTAGGGAGCTCTGGTAGCCTAGTTTGTAAGAAGTTACACTGTTAACCAAAAGGCGATGCTTCTCTTAAAGTTCAAATCCACCTGTGGCCCCAAGGGAAAATAACAGGTAATCTTTTATTTGATTTATAGCCTCTGAAACCCAAGGATAGTTTAGCTATGACTATGCTCCAGGTATGCTTTGGATAAGGAATTTGATGAAACTTGTCAAAATAAATTGATGCAGATGGGAGTATAGCACATCCCCTTTTTGGGACATAGAAGCTCTACATTAGGAACTTTCTAGACTTTGCCTTGTTAATTGTGGAATTAAGTAAGATGATGAAGAATAAGTTTTGACAGCTTCAAACTTCAGCATCCATCATGATGTTGCCTATTGGTTTCAGTGGCAAGAATCTTACGTATTACGTATTACGCCATCCATAAGTAAAGATGCATTCCTTGATCTTCTGCAAGAAGTGCTTCAAGTACTCCTCACTTTCAGCAAGTAAGGTTGTGTCATCTGCATAATGCCAAATTCTTCTTCACGGAGTCCAACTTCTCAAATAATTTGCTCTGCATACAGATTGAGTAGGTATGCAGAGAGAACACAACCGTAACACATTCTCTTCTTAATTTTAAACCATGCAGTTTTTCCTTGCTCTGTTTACACATAGTCTCCTCGTCTAGGTATGTGCTTCGCACAAGCACAATTAAGTGCTCTGGGATTTCCATTCTTTCAAATATCAGCCACAACTTGTTATGATCCACACAGTCAAATGTCTTTGCATAGTCAATAAAGCACAAATAGACATTCTTCTGGTATTCTTTACTTTCTTTCAGTCAGGGATCCATCTGACATCAGCAATGATACCCAAGCAATTAACACCCTTGGTACCAGCATTCAGGAAATCAGGAGACATACTGCACTTGGAAACTCTGCATTTAGGGACCTCTCAAATTATTGAGGAGTAATGATGTAAGTTTGAGGACAAAGGTGAATCTGATTCAGGCTATGATCTTTCTGATCACTTGCTATGCATTTGAGAATTGGACAACAAATTGGAATGACAGCAGAAAAATTGATGTTTTGGAGCTGTGGTGTTGAAGAAGAGCACTGAACATTCCATGGACAGTCAAAAGAACAAACAGGGATGCCTTGGAGAGGGTGCAGTCAAAGTGCTCTTTGGAGGCAAAGATGATGAGGCATTGCCTCACATACAATGGGCATGTTGCTAGAAGGGGCTGTTCTTTGGAGAGGAACACAATGCTCACAGGGGTGGAGGGTTGGTGAAGGAGAGGAAGACCCTTGACCAGTTAGATTGACATGATGACTGCTGCAATGGGCTCTAATGTGCCAGGAAGTGTGATGATGGCACAGGACAGAACAGGATTCAGATTTTTTTGTTCATAGGGTTGCTATGAGTGATACTCTGCTTGAAGGCACCTAACAACACCAACAAGACCTTGCCTTATGCATTTCTTCATGGAACCTTTTCACTTTAATAAAACGGTGGTTATAATTATAGTGTTTCCTATAAATGTATAGGTCATTGTATTGAATTGAGAAATAAGAAGGGGTAAGTAGTCCTTGTAACGTAACTTATTACATTTTAGGCTGGTAATGTAGATTGGGGGTTCAAATTCACCAATTTCCCATGTATAAACTCATAATCTTTAGAAACTTGCAGGGAAAGTTCTGACTCAAAATCTAGTAAAAGGCAGTGACTTTTTATTTAAATGAGAAAAGAGAGCAGGTAGGTAAGAAATGAAGGGAGTTGGAAATCCTTAAAGCTACAACTGGTAAGTAACTTGAGGCAGTAGAGACAATCTCTTAAATTGTAATCAGCAAGTCCACAGCGAGGGTATTGTGAGAACTCTCAAATTTGCGTAAGACTTATGTATTATGGGTAGAATTGACAGTTTGGAGGATTCTGTTCTTTAGCTTGTGAGGTCTAAGGAAGGCATGTTGCATGTAAAGGCAATGTCATAGGAGAAGTAACAAAGCAGTGCAAAATAGGGAGTTTTGTTTTTCTACTCAGTAGCTACAAAACCCCTCAAACTCATTGCCCTCCAGTTGGAATCAATTCACGGTGGGTTTTCGGAGGCTGTAAATCACACCAGAGGAGACTGCTCTTCGTCAGAGGAGCCACTCAAAGTGAAAATGACCAAAGAGATGCAGCCTCTGGGTTAGTAGTACAGTCCCTATGGACTACAGCACCAGAACAGTCAGGACCCTGTTGTGTACAGTAGCGGTAGCGTCACGTAACACACCCATAGCTGACCCTCTGGGTTTTCAGAGGCAGTTAATCACACTGGAGGAGATGACCCATCCTTCTCCAGCAGAGCAGCTGGTGGCCTCGAACTGGGTGCCTTCGAGATTGAAGCACAGCTTCTTGCCTCTAGGCCACCAGAGCTTCCTACTCAGTACCCTAGAGGAAGTCAGTTAAAACAATTGGACATGGATAAAGATCTGAGTGAAATGGAGGCATAAGTTAGAAAAGGCTCTTGAAAAACTTTGTTAAGGACTTGGTTTTTGAAACTTCCTTGTAAGAGGATCAGTGACAAACCTGTTACAAGGAACAGCAAATAAGAAAGGGTCTGTCACGGCAATGAAAGTGTGTTGTTAAAGGAACTGTCAGAAACACGTCAGAAAGCCATGCTAGTACGGGGAACTGGAAAAAGTGCTGTTGGAGATTTAGCCTGGGGCCTTGTAGGAAAGACTATGAATTTATAATTAATTCCAAATATACAGAGAAGGCAATGAAGAGTGATGAAGGATGGAAAGTTGTGACCATTAACTGAACTACAGTTTTAAAAGACTGTTTAGGTTCTGGGGAGGATTCACTATGGTGGAGTAGAAAGTTGGGAGTCAGGAAGATCACTTAAGATCTGTTGTAGCAGTTGTGTTAGAAGAAGACAGCAATCTGAACCTGCTTTACGGTAGTCAAGGTGAAGAAAACTGCACAGACTTTTGATAACTTAGGAGGATCAAATGCAATGTATTTACTACTAAGTGGAAGCAAGGGTGAGAGAAAAGGAAACATAAGATTAAATTTAGATGTCTCGCTTGGCTGATTGGAAACGTGGGACTAATATCTACTGAAGAAGGAAAAAGACACGTCTTACTTCCAATCACCTAACAAGTTGACAGTTGGCTTATAGGATCAAACAGGCAGAAGTGGGCATTATAAGCCGATAGGTGGTATTTTGAGCCATAGGAATGGACAGCATAATCTTCAGAGAGAACATAAGACATAATGAGATTAGGACCTAGGAAGAGTTCTGGGGAATTTCAATGTTTAATATACAAGAAAGACTGCATATATCTTGCATATTCATGGGAAGATTAAGCAGAGCTGTTGTAAGCAGCTTTATGCAGGGAAGTGTGTTTCTAATTGACTTAATTGAACTAATTACTGGGGAGCCTGAAATTGAGCTTGCATCCCTCTACCATTAAGCTATGTGTTACAGTAGAAGAATCCTATTGAGTTTAGAGTCAGATTCCATTTTATTGGCCATGAACAAGTTTTCTAAATTTTATGGGTCTCTAAAATGCTGGTCTTCCTTCTAGGGTTGCTATAAAGGATGCACGAGGAAGATAAATGTTCTACTATGGTGTTTGATATTTAACATATTGACTCAGTGACTGGGGTAAGGAGGTAGGTGTGTGAGAGACAATAAGGTTGGCTCAGGATGGAGCAGGGTTCAGAGCTGCTGTATACAGGGTTGCTATATGTTGCATGCAGCTAGAAGGAATATAACAGCAAAACCAATAACAATATTAAATTTCAGATCCATACACATATACAGAGAACACTGGTCATTTAGTGGCAAGAAGCTGCACTACAATCCCAAAGGCACACAGTTCAAGTTCACCTGCTGCTGCACAGAAGAAAGATGGGCAATCTCCTCCTGAGTAATTAACTACCTCTGAAAGCTCACCAGAGGGTCAGCTATGGGTCACTTCCAAATCAATGATACACAACGACAACAACATATGCATAGTGTTAGGAACCTTGGTGTAATGAATTCAGAACTGATGTGCACACTGAAATGTCTGTTGTTTGAAACCATTAGCTGCTCCACAGGAGAAAAACGAGGCAGTCTGTTCCCACAAAGATTTACAGCCTTGTAAACCCTGTAACAGAGAACTGCCAAAAATACAAGCTGGGTTTAGAAGAGGCTGTGGCACTAGGGACTTCACTGGCAATGTCTGATGGATCTTGGCCAAAAGCAGAGACTACCAGAGAATGTCTATCTGTGTTTCATTGACTATGCAAAGGCATTTGACTGCATAGATCACAACAAATTGCAGCTAACCTTGAGAATGGGGACCCCACAACACCTGATTGTGCTCACTCAAAACCTATACTTGGACCAGAAGAGAATAGAGCAAGTAAACACTGCGCGTCCCTTTTCAGCAGGAAGTAGCTAAGAGAATACTCCATCCCCTTTTCCTTATGAATCAGGGTGAAGTCTCTCTCAGGGAGGAGTGATAGGGAATGGCAAAGGACACACCGACAAAGGAGATTAATCAGAACTGACTTTGACAAGCACTGTGGCAATTGGACAATTAAAACAGACATTCGGATGGCGGGGAAGAAGAAGAAACTGGGGAGGAGGGTGGAGAGAATGGTGCGGCAATGAAGGAGTGAAAGCCCAGAATCCCTGTGAGTGTTCATTGAAACTAATAAAATTTAATAATAAAAAAAAATCAGAAAAAGGAGTGTGTCAGGGATGTGTCCTATCTCCAACTCTTTTCAATCTATATGCCGAACAGATTAGATGAGAGGCTAGACTTTATGATGAGGAATGTGGCATCAAGATTGGAGGAAGACTTATCAACAATCTGCGTTATGCAGATTACATAATCTTACTTATTGAAACTAAGGAGGACATGAAGCATTTGCTACAGAGTCAAGGGCTGTAGTTTGCAATATGGATTGAAGCTCAACATCAATAAACAAAGATTCTCACCTCTGGGCAAATTGGCAAAATCTTGATGGAGAGGAGATAGATAGAGATTGTTAACAATTTCATCTCTCTCAGTCTCACAATCAGCACTTTTTGCACCAGCAGAGAAGAAATCAAAAGATGAATTGTTTAGGAAAATCTGTTATCAGGAACCTCTCCAGAGTGCTGTAGAGCAAGGATGTCAGTTAAGAAATTAAGGTGTACCCGATCCAGGCCACGGACTTTGCAATAACTTGCTATGCATGAGAGAGTTGGACAATGACCAAAGATGACAGAAGAAGAATTGATGCCTTTGGTTTGTGGTACTGGAGAAGAGTATTGATGATACATTATGGACTGCCAAGAGAACGAACAGATCTGTGTAGAGAAGGTGAAACCAAGCTGTTCCTTGGAGGCAAGGATTTTGAGACTGTCTCACATACTTTGGACATATAGTTAGAGGAACCAATCTTTGGAGAAGGATTTCATGGTTGGAAGGGTTGAGGGACAGCACAGGAGAGGAAAACCCCGGATGAGATGGAATGACACAATAACTGGGGTAGTAACGGTAGGTGTGTCAGAGACAGTGAGATTGGCTCAGAATAGAGAAGGGTACAGAGCTTTTGTGTATAGGGTCACTACGAGTCATAGTTGACTTGACAGGATACAACAATAACAACAAACCCTGTAGGGCAATTCTACTCTGTCCTCATATAGTTGCTGTGAGTTAAAATTGACAACAGTGTGTTTGGTACACATAATGGCTTAAGAGATAGACGATGCAGTTAAAAAATTAATTATATAAATTATATATTATATTATGTAATATACAAATTATATAAGTATTTAAATAACTATTTTGGTTCAAAGCCAGCCAGCTGGGTGTCCATCACTTTGTTGTTGTTAGATGACTATTCATAGGGATTATGTATAGCAGCATGGAACCCTGACTGAGCATGGGCCACCCTCCAAATCCCTGCTGTGTGTCAGCCCATTGTTTCCATCCGTGTATCACCATCTAAAATCCTGGTGGAACAGCCCTCAGAACTGCAGCAGCAGCACGCTATGACATTCTGACAAACCGACAGACAAATGCACAAGACTATTCGTAGCATTATTTTCCTCCCCCCCCACTCTGTCTTCTCAAAAAAAACCCTTCCCATATATTTTATTCCTCTTTCCTGAATCCACAATTTTCCAGAATATACAGACGTTTAACTTGTGATGCCCTTATGAATGATGGAAGAAATATTTTGACCAATCTCATACCATCTTCACAATAAATTTGAGCCCATAATTGCAGTTATTGTGTCTGTCCATCTGAAAGACATTTTTTCCTTTTTCCCCTACCCCCATTCTTTGCTTTACTGAAGATGTTATCCTTTTCTAGAGGTTGGTCTTTCTTAATTCTAAGTCCACAGTAAAAGTGCCAAAGTCTTGCCATAGTTTATAGACGAGGGTAAAGGACTAAATGGACTGAAAAATAGGTGTCATAATGCTATAAACTAGGTCAAAAGGAGTGTTCAGTTAATTTAGCATTGAGAATGTGGGGAAGAGAAGATATTTCAAATTTAAGCCGTGCCGCAATTCCAAAGGCATGTGGTTTGAGGCCACCAGCTGTTCCATGGGAGAAGGATGGGCAATCTCCTCCCAGCCCAACTGCCTCTGAAAACCCACCGTAGAGTCAAGCTGTGGTTTGGTTCTGACTCTATGATACACAACAACAACAATCTTCAAAGTATTCCACACAGCATTCCTTGTATTTCTAATGTGGTCTTCTCAGAGAGCTTAGAGACAGCATGGCTAGCTCTAGATAAGATGAGATTATTGCACATGTCAGGCTGTCACAGAGGAACCCTGGTGGCACAGTGGATATGCCCGCAGGATTTGACTGTCACATCTTTCTCCCAAGAAATGACTGATGAGTTCTAAACTCCAACTTCTATTGATAACAGCCAAGTACTATAACTTCTTCTCCACCATGGCTCTTTTTGGTAACTTTTAAAGCCTTGGGAACCCTACAAGGTAGTCACTTCTACTTTACCTGTAGGGCTGCTGTGAGCTGGAATTGATTCCACAGCAGTGGGATTTAGTCTGGGATTTTAGTCTGCCACAGGATTTACCACAGGCTCTGACTTTCCTCCCTCTCCTTAAATCTTAGATTGCAGAAACTTTGACATCTCATTGCTCTTAGAAAGAAACTTATGAGAAGAAAATGACTTGCATACACTATTGAAGAATTTGCTTTTTCAATAGCTCTAAGTACATTTAAATCCCATAAATACAAACAAAATCTAATTCTTTATAGTAGTAATATGTTCTTTTCCTGCATTTGACACCCGTGATACTTGTATTCTGAGACCTGTGGGTCTTTAGTGTGAAATCCAGGTTTGTCGTTCTTGCTGCTAACCCACAATTTCTAAGACTTATTTCCTATCTGTAGGTGGCAGTAAGTTATTACTGTTTGTTTCTCTGCCCAGTGGAGAGAAGATTAAATCCAGTTTAGAGAAACAGAATATAAAGAGACTATTGTTCTACCTTTGGGCCTATATGAAGAACAATAACTCTTAGGTTTTTGCAATAGAAGTTTGATTCCTTCCCCATTTTAATTTGAGGTAAAATTGAAATACTTATGTATTCTCAGTGGTTTTCTTTCAGCTAGGGTGAACTTATGTTCATATCAGACTAAATAAAACGAAAAGGAGAGAGTCAGGGGTTTTGTGGAAATCAGCAGCTCATAGAAACCCATTATTTCATAAGGTGGCAAGTTTAAGCAAGATTAGTTTAAAACTTAAAAGCCTGCTGTTATATTTATGTCAAACTGACATTTTACTTTCAAGTATATGCATATAAAACAGATTAAGTAATTATTCTTCCACTCCACAACAAAAAGTTTTTTCTCAAAATCACTCTTGGTTTTCAGCTTCTGAGTTTAAAACAAACAATCAAAGAAATGGAAAAATAAAAATAAGAGAAATATGGAAAAAAAGGGAGAGAAGTTGAATTGTAGTTCTTTTCTACATTGCCTTCTGCCTGGCAGTAGTTCACATGCAAAACATGCTTCTTTACAGATGGAATCTACTTGTCCTTGCCATTAAGGGAAACACAGCAGGACCCAGAGAGGATTTGTGGAGGCTGAAAGCCGACTTCATAATTTACCTCTGAGTCTTGAAGCCACATAAGTCACGCTATAAACCAGAACACCAGATCCAAAAATGGAAGGCAAGTAGATAGAAACGTGAATTCTTCCCTCCATACTTCTCCTCTTGTTAGTACAATTAAAACAACAACCAGTTCCTTTATTGCTAGTGATTTAGCAGTTAGCCAAGTAAAGTGACAATTTCAGGCTACAGCAGACAGAGCTGTAGAAAAAAAGGAAAACACAGCCAGCAAGGTAAGGCAGCTGCTGTCATATTTATGGCAAGGGAGGCTGCCAGGTTTCTGAAATAAAAACAATCTTTCCGCCATGGTGACTGCTTTACGCTATTGCTTAGCTTAGCTTCATGGATCTGCTTTTCCTGCTTGGATAAACCAAATTATGTTTCCACTCTTACTCTCCTTAAAGAATTTAACTGAGACTACAAAGATTAAATTTCTCTTTTTAAAAATGCCTTCAAGAGATGCTTCACATCTTTACCTGTATTGTGCCAGCAGAATGCTTGTGGCTAACTAAAACGTTTGTATGTTTGCTCTCTCTGCTCCTTACTAGAGTTCTGAATTTTACCTTTTGCTCTGACAGAGAAAAGATTGAGATTGTTAACAGCTTCAGTGTGTTTGTTTCTATAATCAATACTCTTGGTACTAGCAGTCAGGAAATAAAAAGACAAATTACACTGGAAAAATGTACTATCAGGGACCTCTCCAGAGTACTGAAAAGCAACGATGTCAGTCTAAAGACTAAGGTGCACCTAATCCAAGCCATGGTCTCTGCAATTACTTGCTATGCGTCAGAGGGTTAGACAATGACTAAGGATGACAGAGGAAGAACCAATACCTTTGAGTTGTGGTGTTGGAGAAAAATAACAAATGTATGCTGGATTGCTAAGAGAGGAGTTCTGGTGGCCTACTGGGAAGAAGCTGCACTGAAATCCTGAAGGCATGTGTGCCAAATCCCACCACTTGCTCTGTGGGAGAAGGATAGATAATTTCTTCCCATGGGATTAACTGCTTCTGAAAACTTGCTGGAGAGTCAGCTATTGGTCAGTTCTGACTTGATGATACACAGCAACAATGGACTGTTAAGAGAACAAACAGGTCTGTCCTGGAGAGGGTGAAAGCAGGTTGTTCCTTGGAGGCAAGGATTTTGAAGGTCTGGCTCTCAGGCTTTGGACATTTTGCCAGGAGGGACCAGTCCTTGGAGAAGGACATCATGTTAAAAGGGTGGAGGGACAGTGAAAGAGAGGAAGACCCTGGATGAGATGGATTGACTCAGTGACTGGGGTAATGGGGTAGGTGTATCAGAGAAAATGAAATTTGCTCAAAATAGATCAGGGTTCAGAGCCATTGTACATGGAGTTGCCATGAGTTGGAAGCAACTTGATGGCACATAACAGCACAACATGTATAGGGTAGGCTCTTAATATGAGACATCCTACTAGAGAAAAATTTTGTTCTTCCACAATAGGTGTGAAGACAGGAGGTTTTGTCATATTCCAATCTTTGCTGTCGTAGCTGCCACTATAAAAGACAATTTTATGCCTCTGTAGGGCTTTTTTCTAGCCTCTATTTTTCTTCTAAGAAATAAAATTTATACAATGTTGCAGTTTTATTTTTAAGTGTATAATTTACTTTCAGTTTTTGTAGAACACATCTCAAAAGCAAGATGCATTTTATTTTTGATGAGTAAGGAAGATCTAACCCTTTAGCACACAGGCACCAAATTGTCCTTTTTGTCATAAAAACATACTGTAATCCAACAGACTTATCTTGCAGTCCAACAGAACGTAAGAATTCATATGTATAACAACGAATTTGAACTCTTACAAAAAAAATGTTCTTGTGGCACTGAACAAGTTATTATGTCAATTGGATCGATTCACATGGACCTCACCAAAAGCATAGGAAAACAAAACAAAACGCTGCAGTTTAACTTTTGAATCTGCCGTGGGATCCCTGAGTGGCACAAATGGCTAATGTGTTCGGCTGCTAACTGAAAGGTTTATAGTTCAAGTCTCCCAAGAGATGTCTGAAAGAAACACTTAGTGATGAACTTCTGAAAGGAGTATTGAAGAGTATACATCATTGTCTTTTGTGATACAAAGAGTTTCATTAGACCCAATGACAATTGGTTGTGTTTTAACCCCCCTTTTTTTTCCTTTTGGGCTTGGTAAAAACCTGGGGAATATCTGTAATCTCCTCAAACTCAGGAGGTAGAAAGAAGGAAGGATTCAGAACTAGAGGAAAGAACCTCTAATAGAAAATACCATCACTACTCTGTGAAAAAGATCATGAAGATTAAATCTGACAAAAACACAGGATTTCAGCACATAAAAACATGGAGTGTAGGATTCACACAGACCAGGGTTCAAATGCTAGCAAAGCAATTCACACAATTCCCTCTGCTTCGGCTACCTGAACTTGTGTCTCCTTACTTAGGAAGTATGTGTTACAGTATTTTACAAATGAACATACATTAATTAGATAAAGTACTAAGTATCATGCATGAAACATAGTAAAAAGTACTTTAAAAAGTGACAGCTTGGGGAGCTCTGGTGGCCTAGTGGCAAGAAGCTGTACCGCAATCCCAAAGGTGGTTGTTGTTGTTGTTATGTGCCGTCGAGTCGTTTC
>NW_006399948.1:869159-873218 GCF_000299155.1 Elephantulus edwardii
TGTACCAGTCAGATCTGATTTGATGGTACATGCAACAGAAAGTAATAAAGTAATTTAAAAAAAGTGACAGCTTGCAGTAACAAAATCAACCATAATACAATGCTTTTCCCTCTGTGCCTTTGTCTCCATATTTTCCGGCAAGGGAGATAACCATAACAACGATCTCATAGCATTGTACAGATAAAGTAAGACAGAGTTTACAGTAATTGTTCTTAGGTGTCATCAACTCAGTTACTCTATGAGTAACAGATGTAAACCTTGACTTATCCCATGTTGTTCTCATGATTTCTGCCATGCTCAAGTCCATTGTTGCAGTCATCGTTGCAACAACTGTTCAGTCTATTTTTGTTGTCTTTCTCTCTTGCTGATACAAGCAGTCCAAGCCAGGTCAAGTGGGTTGTTATTGTTGCTGTTGTTGTGTGCCATCAAGTTGCCTGTGACTCATAACAACTAAAACCTGCTCTATCCTGTGCCACTCTTACTGTCTCTGACACCCTACCCTCATTACTGCAGTCACTGAATCAATCCATCTCATCAAGGATATTCCTCTCTTGCACTGTCCCTCCACCCTTCCCAGCATGATGTCCTTCTCCAAGGACTGGCCTCTCCTTGCATCATGTCCAAAGTATGTCAGATGAAGCTTCAAAATCCTTGCTTCCGAGGAACAGCCTCGTCTCACCCTCTTTAGGGCAAACCTGTTTGTTCTCCTAGCAGTCCATGGTATATTCAATAATCTTCTCCAGCAGCACAGCTCAAAGACATCAATTCTCCTTATACCATCCATAGTCATTATCCAGCTTTCTGATGCAGAGCAAGTAATTGCAAAGACTATGGCCAGTGTCAGGTGCACCTTAGTCTCCAGACTGATAGCATTGCTCTTCAGTACAGACTTCTTCAGAGGTCTCTGACAGCAGTAGGACAGAGCATAAATTACTCCTTGCAAGTTAAAATTGACCCTAAAGAAAAGGAAAACAAGTCTATACGAATCAAAATATGAACTTGAGTCTATTCCAACTGATTTTTAAAAACCCTCTCAAGAATAGGTTTGAGGCGTGGAACATCGATTGAAGATTTGAAGGCATTGAACATTGAACATAATGAGTGAAGATTAGATAATTTATGGGATGACATCAAGGAAATCATTTAGGAAGAAAGCGAAAGACATTACAAAGAGGAGAAAGAAAAGACCAAGGTGGATGTCAAAAGAGACTCTGAAAAAGGAAATAAAGCATTGAGAAGCTGAAACAGAAGAGATGCAAAAGTGAAAGATATGAAGAGAAGATTTCAAAGGGAAACTAGTGGACAGAGCAAAGTATTGTTATTGTTGCTAGGTGCCATCGAGTTGAATATGACCCACAGCAACCAACAGATCTGAACCCTCTCCTGTCTTGTGCCATTCTCACACTTCCTGACACATTAAAGCCCATTGCATCACTCACCGTGTCAGTACTCCTGGCTGAGGGACTTACTCTCCTTCGCCAACCCTCCACCTTTCCCAGTATCATGTCCCTCTCCAAGGAACAGGCCCTCTTAGCAATATGCCCATAGTTTGTGAGGTGAAACCTCATCATCCTTGCCTCCAAAGAGCACACTGGCTGCACCCTATCCAAGACATATCTGTTTGTTCTTTTGGCAGTCCATGGATGTTAATATTTTTTCTCCAACACCACAGCTCAAAGGTATCAATTATTTTTCTGTCATCTTTATTGATTATCCATCTCTCAGATGCAAAGCAAGTGATTAGAAAGACCATGGCCTGAATCAGATGCACCTTAGTCCTCAAACTGGCTTGATTACTCTTCAATAATTTGGAGAGGTTCCTAATTGCAGACTTTCCCAGTTCAATACATATACCGATTAACTGGCTGCTAGGACCAAAGGTGTTAATTGTGGGTCCAAGAAAGATAAAGTTGTTGACAGTTTCAATCTTTTCTCCATCTATAATGATGCTGCCTATTGGTCCAGTGGTAAGACATTTTGTTTTCTTGATGCTGAGATGCAATCTCAAGTGAAGGCTGTATTCTTTGATCTTTTTAAACAAGTGCTTCAACTCTTCCTTACTTATAGCAAGCCTGGTTGTGTCATCTGCATAATGCAGGTTAATGATGAGTTTCCCTCTGATCTTGATGTCATGTTTCCCTTTATAGAGTCTAGAATCTCAAATAATTTTCTCAGTATGCAGATTGAAAAATTATGAAGACAGAATATAACCCTTAGTGCTTCCTTCTTAATATTAAACCATGTAGTGTTCCCTTGCTCTGTTTGCATAACAGTCTTCTGGTCTAGGTATAGGTTTCACATGAGCACAATTAAATGTTCTGGGATTTCCTTTCTTCTCAATATTAGCCATAATTTGTTATGATCAACACAGTCAAATGCCTTTGCATACTCAATAAATGATGAATATACATTCTTCTGGTTCTTAAGCAAAGTATTAGAATGTCTAATACAAAGTATGAGAATATCTAAGTATCACACTAATGTACACTACTAAGTCTCTGAAAAGTATTAGAATGTGTAAAAAGCTGGGGACAAAAATATACAAAGATGAACTCACTTGACATCTTTAAAGCTGAAAGAAATCACATTCAGTCTTTGAGTTGCAATCGTGAAGGACGCTATGAGTAAAATCTTGAACAAACCAGGAGTCATTAAATGAAGAGGGAGAGAAAATACAAAGTACAAAGTCACTGTACCAACAATAATTGGTTGACATAGAGCTATTTCTGGAAGTAACATATGATTAAGAACCAATGGTGATTAAAGAAGAATGTAAGACTGCATTGAAAGCATTAGAAAAAATAAGACCCCAGTATAAATATGATAACAATAGACATGCTTAAACAAAACCAAGAAGGTCTGAAATGCTATTACCAGTCTATGCCAGGAAATTTGGAAGACATTTACCTGGCCAACTGTATGGAAGAGATTCAAATTAGTTTCCATTTTCAGGACAGATGATTGTAAAAACAGAAAGGGTCACCTGGAAATGACCATATCTAACCTTTACCAACTCCACAAAGAGGAAATGTCCCCAACAGCAACATCAATAGCACAAAACAAATTCCCATGAGGTAAAACATGTCCCCCCATGCTCCCATACTTCTTTTTACTCATCTCAACACCAATTCTACTGCTTTGCTGGGTCAAAAATCTGATGTGATATCTCACAGACCACACAGAACCATATTGGAAAAATCAAGTTTAGTTTATAATCCACATTAATAACACAATACAGCCAAGAAAGCTCCTGAAATGTGCACATAGGTATCTCATCCTTGAGCCTTGAACCTTCAGGTCAATGGCTCCCAAGTTCTTAGTCCTGACTATATTGGCTTTTTCCTGCCAAGTTTTCATCTCAAGTCAGGTCTCTACTTTGGCCATAGATATTGCTGTTTTAAGTATAGCTGGAGCAAGATGGTTATTCTACATTCTCTTGTTGACTCTTCAATGACACCAGATGATTTGTCTCTGTGGCTAAGGTTGTTCAGTAAGTTGTTGAGAGTAGTCAATCCCTTTGTAGATTGGTGAAATTGGCCAATCTCCTCGTGGAATGATAGATATTCAGTCTCTTTATGGATAGGCTAACACTCCCCATTTGCATATTTCCTACTCATGTACATCAAACTGTGGCTAACTCTAAGAGGAATGGGAATCCCAGGACACTTGATTGTGCTGATACGAAACCTATATTTGGACCAGGAGGCAGTTGTCAGAACAGAGCAAAGAAACACCACATGGTTCAAAATTGGGAAGGGTGTATGCCAGGGATGTGTCCTATCCCCAAACCTTTTCAATCTATATGCAGAACAGATTATCTGAGAGGCTAGGTTGTATGAGAAGAAATGCAACATCAGGATTGGAGGAAGATTCATCAACAATCTGCATTATGCAGATGACACAACCCTGCTTGCTGAAACTGAGGAGGACCAGGAGCGCTTGCTGCAGAAAGTCAAGGAATGCAGCCTTCAATACGGATTAAAGCTCAATATCAAGAACAAAGATTCTCACTACTGGGCCAATTAAGCAGCACCGGGATGGATGGTGAAGAGAATGAAA
>NW_006399948.1:873318-876363 GCF_000299155.1 Elephantulus edwardii
CCTGGTTGTGTCATCTGCATAATGCAGGTTAATGATGAGTTTCCCTCTGATCTTGATGTCATGTTTCCCTTTATAGAGTCTAGAATCTCAAATAATTTTCTCAATATGCAGATTGAAAAATTATGAAGACAGAATATAACCCTTAGTGCTTCCTTCTTAATATTAAACCATGTAGTGTTCCCTTGCTCTGTTTGCATAACAGTCTTCTGGTCTAGGTATAGGTTTCACATGAGCACAATTAAATGTTCTGGGATTTCCTTTCTTCTCAATATTAGCCATAATTTGTTATGATCAACACAGTCAAATGCCTTTGCATACTCAATAAATGATGAATATACATTCTTCTGGTTCTTAAGCAAAGTATTAGAATGTCTAATACAAAGTATGAGAATATCTAAGTATCACACTAATGTACACTACTAAGTCTCTGAAAAGTATTAGAATGTGTAAAAAGCTGGGGACAAAAATATACAAAGATGAACTCACTTGACATCTTTAAAGCTGAAAGAAATCACATTCAGTCTTTGAGTTGCAATCGTGAAGGACGCTATGAGTAAAATCTTGAACAAACCAGGAGTCATTAAATGAAGAGGGAGAGAAAATACAAAGTACAAAGTCACTGTACCAACAATAATTGGTTGACATAGAGCTATTTCTGGAAGTAACATATGATTAAGAACCAATGGTGATTAAAGAAGAATGTAAGACTGCATTGAAAGCATTAGAAAAAATAAGACCCCAGTATAAATATGATAACAATAGACATGCTTAAACAAAACCAAGAAGGTCTGAAATGCTATTACCAGTCTATGCCAGGAAATTTGGAAGACATTTACCTGGCCAACTGTATGGAAGAGATTCAAATTAGTTTCCATTTTCAGGACAGATGATTGTAAAAACAGAAAGGGTCACCTGGAAATGACCATATCTAACCTTTACCAACTCCACAAAGAGGAAATGTCCCCAACAGCAACATCAATAGCACAAAACAAATTCCCATGAGGTAAAACATGTCCCCCCATGCTCCCATACTTCTTTTTACTCATCTCAACACCAATTCTACTGCTTTGCTGGGTCAAAAATCTGATGTGATATCTCACAGACCACACAGAACCATATTGGAAAAATCAAGTTTAGTTTATAATCCACATTAATAACACAATACAGCCAAGAAAGCTCCTGAAATGTGCACATAGGTATCTCATCCTTGAGCCTTGAACCTTCAGGTCAATGGCTCCCAAGTTCTTAGTCCTGACTATATTGGCTTTTTCCTGCCAAGTTTTCATCTCAAGTCAGGTCTCTACTTTGGCCATAGATATTGCTGTTTTAAGTATAGCTGGAGCAAGATGGTTATTCTACATTCTCTTGTTGACTCTTCAATGACACCAGATGATTTGTCTCTGTGGCTAAGGTTGTTCAGTAAGTTGTTGAGAGTAGTCAATCCCTTTGTAGATTGGTGAAATTGGCCAATCTCCTCGTGGAATGATAGATATTCAGTCTCTTTATGGATAGGCTAACACTCCCCATTTGCATATTTCCTACTCATGTACATCAAACTGTGGCTAACTCTAAGAGGAATGGGAATCCCAGGACACTTGATTGTGCTGATACGAAACCTATATTTGGACCAGGAGGCAGTTGTCAGAACAGAGCAAAGAAACACCACATGGTTCAAAATTGGGAAGGGTGTATGCCAGGGATGTGTCCTATCCCCAAACCTTTTCAATCTATATGCAGAACAGATTATCTGAGAGGCTAGGTTGTATGAGAAGAAATGCAACATCAGGATTGGAGGAAGATTCATCAACAATCTGCATTATGCAGATGACACAACCCTGCTTGCTGAAACTGAGGAGGACCAGGAGCGCTTGCTGCAGAAAGTCAAGGAATGCAGCCTTCAATACGGATTAAAGCTCAATATCAAGAACAAAGATTCTCACTACTGGGCCAATTAAGCAGCACCGGGATGGATGGTGAAGAGAATGAAACTGTTAACAGCTTTAGTTTGCTTGGTTCCACAGTCAACACTCTTAGCACGAGCAGCCAGGAAATTAAAAGACATATTGTGATGGGAGAGTCTTCTGTTAGAGAACTTTCCAAAGTATTGAAGAACAATGGTGTCATTCTGGAGACTAAAATGCACTTAATACAGGCCACGGTCTTTGCAATCACTTCCTCTTCATCAGAGAGCTGGACAATGACTACGGATGATAGGAGAATGTATGCCTTTGAACTGTGATTTTGGAGAAGAGTATTGAATATACCATGGACTGCTAAGAAAATGAACAGGTTCATCCTAGAGAGGGTTAAACTAGGCTGCTGCTTGGAAGCAAGGATTCTGAGGCTTCGTCTGACATACTTGAGACATGTTGCAAGAAGGGACCAGTGCTTGGAGAGGGACATCAAGCTTGGGAGGGTGGAGGGAGAGCGCAGGAGAGGAAGAGTCTCTATGAGGTGGATTGATTCAGTGACTGGGTTAGTCGGGGTAGGTGTGTCAGAGATGGTCAGATTGGCACAGGATATCACAGGGCTGCTGTACATAGGGTCGCTAAGAGTTGCAGGCGACTTGACGGCACATAACAACAACAACAACCCACGCACGTAGCATACTCAAACAATAGCTAACAAAGGTCATATTGAAATATAAATTCCAAAGTGATAAAATAGAATGTGGAAAATATTGAACAAAATCATTAAGTTCCTCCGCCAGTAAGATTTTACTAAAGTTTATACAAAATTATTAGAGTCATGCATTGATAGAGAACTTCCAGAAAACCAAGGTAGATTCAGAAGAAGCTCTGGCACCAAGGATATCATTATTGATATCAGATAGATCTGGAGTGAAATTAGAGAATACCAGAAGAATGTCTGTTTGTGATTCATTGACTATGCAAAGGCACTTGACTGTGTAGATCACAACAAAGTACAGCTAACATTGAGAAGAATGAAAATCCCAGATCACTTGATTGTGCTCATGGGAAATCTATGCCCAGAATCAGAAACTGTTCTCTAAACAGAGCAAAGTAACACAGAGTGGTTTAAAAT
>NW_006399948.1:876732-892373 GCF_000299155.1 Elephantulus edwardii
TAAAGATGACAGAAAAAAAAATCTATGTCTTTGAGTTGTAGTGTTCGAGAAGAGCACTGAATACCCCATGGACTAGCAAAAGAACAAATGTGTCTCAGAGAAAGTATAACACGATGCTTCTTAGAGGCAAAAATAGCAAAATTTTGTCTCACATATTTTGGGCATGTTGTTAGGACAGACCATTCCTTGATAAAAGATACATGCTTGGAAAGGTGAAAGGCTAGTGAAAGAGATGAGGACCCTCAATAAGATGTATTGACATGGTCTCAAGTATGCCTGAGGTGATGAAGATGGCACTGGATAGGACAAAATTCAGATGACTTGTTCATAGGTTCAATAGAGTTGTACTCATCTCGACATCTAACAACAACTTCCTCCCTCCCAAGGTGATGTATATTTTCCAAGGACTCAAGCCTCCTGATAACATGCCAAAAGTATGGATTATGAAGTTTACCATCCTTGCCTCATTGGATCCCCTGGTTGTGCTTTCTCCAAGGCAGAATAATTAGGACAGTGTAATAAACAATCAGTGATTGTTATTACTTATTTTTATTACTAACTCCTTCTTCCCCTGGCTAACCTGAGAAGGATATATAAGTAGTTCACATAGTGCTAAAGTGCAATGTTGTTTTTATGTGCTGTTGACTTGGAACCCACTCATCCTTGACCTGCCAGCAGGTTTTAAGAAGCTGTAATTACATGGGAGGAGATTTCCCATTTTTCTCCCACTGAGTAGTTGGTGGATTTGAACCATGTACCTTTAGGTAACAGCAAAACTCCTTTCCGCTAGATGAATGGAGTTTCCTAAAGGACAATAAGATGGGTTTTAGGAATTCTAACATAGTTACATGGTATGTTTTCAGAAAAGGTAGTGACTTAATGACATTAGCATTGCTACCTAATGATTTGAAATCACAGGACTTTACTATGCTTTGAACACTTGCATCAAAGGCATGGATATGAGCCTGACAGAAGTGAGCATTAAGGAAGGCTGAAGAGTTTGCCTTTTTTTTTTAAAATCTTACTTTTGATCAACTCACCATGTTCCAGCCAGTTCTCATATCACTATTTGAATAAATCTGTGAGTGTTTTGGAAACGTAGAAAGTCTGTAATTAATCCCCAAGGGTGATGTAGAAACAGCTTGTTCAAATCAAAAAGGGTCTTCACATTCTCTTGTTCAACATCCTGATGCTATATAATAAAATGGCCTTGAATTTTGATGATACTTTGCAGTAGAAAACATTTCCACATACTCAGTTTTATTTTAGCCTCTCAAACCTGTGGAGAGTAGGCCCAGTGGGTATTGTATATTCTCTATCTTTTAAGCAAAAACCTGAAGATTTGAGAGGCGAAGTGACTTGGCTTGAATCATGTAGCTTACAAGTAGCAGAGCAAGTGGAAAATCTCACTCAGTAGTATTTGAGGATGCATTTGATGCAGCTTAGTTCTTCTACTTTATACAAGACTGAACTTTCACAAGTGCCAATTTTTTTTTACTGCCATACTGTGATTAGTCTATTTTAATATTTTTATTCTGCTTTCACTAATTATCATAAAAGAAGACCTTCCTAATGTGGAGCTATATGTTCTTTGTGTACTTTTAACCTATATTTATAGAAGACTATTTGAGGCTATTTCAGTTTGACATTTCTCTGACTTTTCTAGGAATATTATCTGAAAAATACCCTCACAAATCTATCAGAAAAATTTGGGTGGAAAGTTTGGAAGATGGTGTAAGTCTAAATTAAAGACATAGTAGGTGATACCATAATATTTTCAAGGACAATTGACATTTTTTATTTGTATAGTCTTCCTTTGGTTTATTTGTGTACCGCTGAACAACAACTAAATTGCGGCTGGGTTTAAAAAACATCTAAAAGGGGAGAACCACAAGATTATGTGTGGAAGCTCTCCCCCCCTTTATTTTATCCCAAAAAGTGAACTAAAAAATAAAAGTGCCTACAAAATTGTGATTCAAGTAGGAAAAGCAAGTGTGGAAGATGGATCACCTTTGATGTCAAGGTGATTTCTCCTATCTATGTGGTCTAATTTCCGTTTGAATATTAGCTATGCGATCTACAGTCCCCTGTTCTACAAGACTAGAAAGGTGAAGGCAGAATATTTCAGAGGTTTCTCAAAACTCTAATAAAATCTCTCCTGCCAGATGACCCTTGATAAACTTCAGTCTACCTTTCAGTAAAAAACTCCCCAAGATGGGCTCAGGAAGGATGATGTTCACCACTATTAAGTCTCCAGTCAGCCGTGTTAGACAGTTCAAAAATGTCATTGGATTTTTTTTCCTTACTTGGCAGTTTTAGATGTTTTAGTCAGTAATGCAAATCAAACAGAAGAAGAGCTTGGGAACAATATGTGAAAACTAGACCTATGTTACACCAACTGTGCTCTTGGATCTATAAGTTTTGCGTAATATTTACCTTATGGTACATTATATCAAAATTGTTTGTCTTATCAGTGCACAATATGGAGCTCAAATTCCCCCATGTGTGTTAAGTTTATGCTGAAGAGTTTCATGGGATGACTGTTTCAATAGACCATCAACAATATCAATATGTACATTCTTTACTATGGGAACGCAGACATTAAATTGTGAGAGCCACATCCGTCTTAAACATTTTTGAGTGATGTTGTTGCTGTTATGCGCCATCTAATTGATTCTGACTCACTGCTGCTGATGTGTGCCATCGAGTTGGAACCTACCCGTAGCTGATCTCCTAGTGGGTTTTCAGAGGAAGTAAATATCATGGGATGAGAATGTCCATCTTTCTGGTGTGGAGCAACTGGTAGACTAGAACTGTGTGTCTTTGGGATTGCAGTTCAGTTTCTTACCAGTAGGCCACGAGAGCTTTTTTATAGTGACTCCTTGCATAACACACTGAAATCTTGCCTGATCTAACGTCATCTTCATAATGTCCATCATTTTCAAACTCTTTGTTGCAGTCACAGTGTCAATCCATTTTATTGAGAGTCTTCCTTCCTTTCTCTCATCCTCCACTTTTCTGAGTATTAATTATGTCCTTTTCCAAGGACTGACCCCTCTAGAGAATATTTCCAAAAGGATGTGCAATGAAGTTTCACAATATTTTCTTACAAAGAGCAATCTAACCTAGAGTGTAAGGGTCATAATTTATTTATTCTACTGTTTTTATGCCTTTTAAAAAGACCAGGCAGTCTCTATGTTAGCTGAGCTCATCTGAAGATGGATGTTACTGTATCTAACAACAATACTGTCATATTAAAGTCATGCATAGATGGAAATAACCCTGAAAGTCCTGGAACAACCTTATTTAATGTATTCTCAGCCTAGTATTTCAAATGAGAGCATGGTGAATTTTTGTTTATATCATTTCTATGGTATAAATTCTGTGCAAAAAGAATATCCTACTGGGTTTCTTCAGATTAACTAATAGAAAATGAAAAGCATTTTGCATATACTCTATAATTACTATGGTATCTGTAAATAACCTCCTGCAGGATTGTTGGAATTTATTTTGTTCTCTCAGCACACTTTACGATAAGAATAAAACAAGGATTTGAAGAGCCACAATAAATTGCATCTTCTAACACAGGAGAGGGTGAAACCAAGTCTCTCCTTGGAGGCTAGGATTTTGAAGCTCCGTCTCACATACGTGGGGCATGTGACTGATCTTTGGAGAAGGACATTATGGTCGGAGGGGTACAGGGACGGGGCAGGAGAGGAAGACCCTGGATGAGATGGATTGATAACAGTAACTGGCGCTATGGTGCTTGGTGTATCAGAATTAGTGAGACTGGCTCAGGACAGGGCAGCATTCAGGTTGCTATGGATCGCAGGTGACTCGATGGCACATGACAGTAACAATAATACACTGTTGGTAGCTTCTTCTGTCAGCACTGCTACTACATGTTTGTGGGGATTAGAACCTCAATGTCCTGACTTTGGGTATCCCCTCTATTTGTTCCTACAGCACCAGCTGCTTAATTTGTAAGGTCTAAATTAAGATAAAAATGTAGAGCCCTCTGTTCAAAAGCAGGAAATCCCTTCTCCCTCTATTATGCATCCTTCTCCTTCCGCTTTGCTTTTCTCTCGTCTCCTTCTCCTGCTGTTTTTGTTTCAGTATGGCAAATATATTCTTATTAGATGCTATCAAGTGGGCTCTGACTTGTAAGGATCCTCCATATAGCAGAGTGAAACTCCTGTTTGAGCCTGTGTTATCTTCACAATCTCCGCTGTGTTAAAACACATTGTCCCAGTTACAGAAAGAATCCCTCTTGTTAATATTCTTCTCTTTTCCCATTTCCTACTTTTCCAGGTATAATGTCTTTCCAGGAACCAGCCTTTATGATATCATCCCAATGTATGAAAGATGAAGTCTCAGTACCCTTTTTTCCAAGGAATGCTCTGCCTTTCTTCCAAGACAGATTTGTTTTCTTTCAGCAGTCATGGTATATTCAATATTCTTCTCTGGTACCATAGTCCAAAGATTCTTCTTTGGTCTTAATTATCCACTCCGTTTTCACCAGTGTATTTGCTATTTCAACAAAATTACTACATAAACAGCTTAGTGACATAATGTATATTCATTATATTTGCGTATAATTATGCACCATAGTGTTTTAGATTTGATATCTAATGCTATAGTTCATTAGGCATTGTCATTCTTCTTGGTGGTGTTATTGAACCAACTCTAACTAATCGTGGACCCACGTAAAAAGGACAAAACACCACCTATCTTGCATCATCCACACGATCATTACTTTGCTTAAGTATCTTTTTTTTTTAATCATGCTTCACTTTACACAGCTATGTCTAGTCCTGTAATAGAGATTTTATCATCATTAACACAAGTGTCCTCACACAAGTTAAGTCCTGACAGCAAAATATGGCAGCATTGCTGCATGCTGTTTCCACCAGAACCTATGACCAACATGCAGTTATATTTCTCTCACATTCAAGGACTCAGGCACCTTTGACCGACCATGTTTAATTAAGCGTTTTTCTTTTTCTGATTAACAAAAAATTTATTTAGCATTGCTTCTTATTAGTCAAAGGTATAAGCAAAAACCTCCCAAAGTCTTGTACATGTGAAGTTTTCCATAAAGAACGCTTGGATGCAAAATAAGACCCAAGATAAGGACATACTTATCTTGAATGCCTTAAGATTGTTTATTTTTAAGCTACAAAAATACTACTAAGCAGAAAGATTTTATTTTGCTAATATGTACAGAGAAAGAATACAAAAGTTTCACATTCTATGGTTTCTAAACATTAAACCAATGGTTTCCATAAAATGTTGGTCTTTCATGGTTCAGAAGAACTCAGTTGGCTGATAGTCTGTGAAAGTTCATCTTTCTTTCCAGAAGTCTTGCCAGATGTTTTCTTTGTTTGCCTCTCCATGCTGCTGCTTTATTTGATAGATTTCATTTTCTAGTTGTACAATACTCCGTTCAATCTCATAATTCTTACTAACCAGGGATACCCAAGTTGACTCCATTTCTCTCAATTTGGACCCAGCTGTTAGTTGCATATTCTTTCACTGCCAGTTTAAATCTTGAATATGTTTCCTTAATTTCTGGAGCTCTTTTTGAGCATGTTCAATAATGTGAACCAGATTTTCATTGTATACTTTCCAGGCATTGCATCCATGCTGTGACATTAGTTCTAGATTTTCAATTCGAACTGCTTGATGTTCTAATTGGGCCATAGAATTATTTACACATTCTTGCCATGCAGTAATATCATTTTTCTTACCTGAGGAAGGGACTGGAAGCTCATACCGTTCCATACTGAGCAACTCAATTGGTTGTCGAGCAGCCAGTCTTTCAAATTCATGGATCTACTTTTAGTGCTGAGGTGACACGTGCCTAAACTTGACCCTCTTTATGAGACGGAGGGTAGTAGGGGGCCACTGGGGAGTAGTGAGGAAGCACATGGTCAAGCCCCTTTTCTGGAGACATGGGGAGGTGATACAAGTTGTGACTGCAGGTTCTCTAGGCTCCAAACTTCTTGCCCATGCTCCATCATCTCCTGGGATTTCTTTTTTTTTTTCTCCTGGGATTTCTTTAACAAGCCTATTCAGGAAGCATTTGTGGCTTAATGATAATGCGTTACACTGTCAACCGTAAGGTGTGAGGTCAAAGTCACCAGTTGCACCATGGGAGAAAAATGGACAATCTCCTTCTGTGTGATTAACTATCTATGGAAACTCACTGAAGGGTCAGCCAGGAGTTGGTTTGGATGGTAAGTGTCAACAACAGCACTATCAAAAAGACATTGCTAAAAATTTCAAGATGGAGATGGTGATTACAGAGCTTCAAGTCCTAGATCTTTCTGCAGGAGGGACTGGGTATAAGATCATGAAAATGGCCCTTATTCTCACGACAGATAATCTATGTGATCATGGAGTTTATCTTGCTGACAGAAATAGTGATGACCTTCTCCCCAGTATTAAGGTAAAAACGTTGACATTTTCTTCTTTTCCTCTTTTTGGACATGGACTTGCTCTTTATTTTAAACTCATTTATTTTTTTTCAAAATGATAAAGGAAGGTATGCGGACTAACAATATAGATGAAGTAAAATCTCATGATTTTCATACAAATGCAAGATGAACAAATATTAAAATTTTACCCATGTAAGTAATTAAAGAGTACATCAAAAAGAGATTAAAAGTAATTAACAGCATTTTATAAGCAATGATAAGATGATTGTTTAATATATAATGTGGATTCATGTCCAACAGAACCATAATTGGTAGTATTTAGAGCATTTTTTTTCCCACTGGAAGGATTTTTTTCTCCTCTCTGACAAAACATAAAAGTTAACTTCTGGGGAGCTCTGATGGCCTAGTGGCAAGGAGCTGCAACTACAATTCCAGAGGTGCACAGTTCGAATCCACCAGATGCTCTGCCGGGGATGGAGGGACAGTCCCAGTCAGATCTGATTTGACGGTACACTCACACAAAAATAATAAAATAAAAAAAAAAAGAGTTAACTTCTGTCTCTATAAAATATTAAAAGAAAAATTTCCAATATGTTAAAATTTCTAACCCAGTGTAAAGTTAAGCCCTAAACTGGAGAATTGTATTTTAAAGAGATGCAAGTAATCTCGTTTGTCTGTTCCAAGGTGAGGATGATTTCTCAGACAAGGTAATTTGTTCCATGTGAAAACAGTGCAGCTGGAATGGAAGTAGCAGAGTCTGACCTCCACTAACTCCACAAATGGAAAGAATCCCATCAACAACAGGAAAAAAATAAATGCCTGTGAGGTCAGACATACATCTGTGTTCCTGTGTCTTCTGTTACCAATTTAACACCAATCAACCTTCCATAGTTCTGATTACTCTACTACTGTTGTTATTATTGTGTATCGTTGAGTTATAACCAACCCATAGCTGACCCCCTAGCAGGTTTTCATAGGCAGTAAATAGTACAGGAGACGACTGCCTATCTTCTTTCTGTGGAACAGCCTGTGGATTTGAACTGCATACCTTTGGGCTGGCAGTGCAATTCCTTACCAATTAGCTAGGTTCACTAACTCCTTGCAATGAGCACACAGAAGTCTCACACAATGTTCATGATAATGGACCTTATTAGAGAAGCAGCAAGTTACAATTTAGGTTAAGAAAACTCAGAATACAACCAGATCAACTTCTCAGGCAGATCTTCCCTTTGATCCTTAGCCTCACAGACCTGGGTCTTGCCCTGCACTTGGGTGAAGGTTACAAAGCTCTTTCAGTTCTGCCGATTATATTTCTCCTACCTCTTCCCACTCTGCCATTTCTCCCACCCTTTCCACTACCATATCTTGATGGTAGTGAAATTGTTTTCTGCCTCTGAAACCTCTCAATATAAGCCTGGTGCATTGCAAAACTGATCAGCCCCTATATTAGCACATTATGTTAAACACCTTTTAGCTGTAGGTTCCTACCAAAAAGGTGCTACTTATCTTATTTACATTTTTAGTAAGTTATCTGATCCTCTTGGTAGGCTACAAACACCTCACATTTGCTAATCCTATCCTGCAAGCTAGTGAAAGTCAAAGTCAATGGCTAGAAAAAGAATGTAGAATAATTTACTATGTTATTACTATTAGGTGCTGCTGAGTCAATAATGACTTATAGTGACTCAGTAAGAGACAGATAAAACCTTTCCTTATCCTGTACCATCTTTACAGTTTGAATCATGTCCAAGTTCATTGTTGTATGTTAATCGGTCTCAGTGAGGGTCTTTCTATCTTTTTCTGACTCTCCCTTTTTCCCAGCATGCTGTCTTTTCCAGGAACTGGCCTCTCTTGACAATAAGTATCAAGTAGTATGAAGTATGTAGTTTTATCATTCTTTTCTTTAGGGCTACCCTGGCTACATTTCTTTCAAGACAGATTTTTAGCACTACATTCTATATTCAAAACTCTTTATTAAAGCCACAACTCAAGGCATCAGGGTTTGTTTTTTTCTTTTTTTCTTTTTTCTCTCTTCCTTATTCATCATCTAACTTTCAGACGGGTATGAAGGTATTGAAAATATCATGGCTTGTATCAGGAACATCTTAGTTTTTAAATGGACATCATTGTTGTAAATAAACTAGGGGGGAAAAAAAAAAAGAAAAAAATGGACATCACTGCTCTTTAGCACTGTAAAGATATTATCCTCAACAGAAGATTTCTAAATGTAATGTCTGTTGATTTCTTTTTCGCTCCTACCATGGATGTTGTTGATTCAAGTAAAATAAAATAGTTGACAGTTTCAATCTTTTCTCCATTTACCATGAGGTTGCCTATTGATCCAGGGATGAGGATTTTTACCTCCTTAATGTTAAGATGTAATCTATATTGAAGGCTTTAATCTTTGATCTTTTGCAGCAAGCGCTTCAAGTCTTCTTCACTCTCTGCTAGCAAAGTTTTTTTTCTATGCAATTCAGGTTGTTGATGAGTCTTCTTCCTGATGTCACCTTCTTCTTCCTGTCGTATAGCTTCTCAAATGATTTGCTCAGAGTATAAATTGAATAGGTGTGGGAAAAGGATACAGCCCTGATGCACACTTTCTATGATTTTAAACTATGGTGGCCTAGTGGCAAGACTGAAATCGAAAGCCAAACAGCTTGAGTTCACCTGCTTCTCTGAGAGAGAAGCCTGGACAATCTCCTCCTATGCAATTAACTGCCTCTGAAAAGCCACCAGAGGGTCAGCTATGGGTCAATTCTGACTCAATGGTACACAACAGCAATCACAGCATATACTCACCAGAGGGAGCTCTGGTGGTCTGTTAAATAAGGAATTCAATGCCAACTCAAAGGTTCGAATCCACTCTCTCCTCCCATAGGATTTACAGCTTAAATACCCACTAGGGAATTGACTATAGTCAGTTCCAACTTGATGGCTATTACAGTATTTTTTCCCTATCCTCTTGTGCCATTTGAATGACTGCTTTTTGGTTTATGTACAGATTCTATAAAAGCATAATTAATTGTTCTGGAATTCCCATCCAATTTAACATCATCAATAATTTATTATGATTCACATAGTGCAATGAATTCCTGACTGTTTGTTTGTAGAGTGTTGATTGTGGAGCCGAGCAAGCTGTAATTGTTAACAACTTCAATCTCTTCTCCATCTGTCATGGTGCTTCCTATTGGTCCAGTGGTGAAAATCTTTGTCTTCTTGATGCTAGCTTCAATCCATATTGACCTCTTTTTAGTATTCTCTAAGCTTTATTCCCTCTGACCATGCAGTCTTCTATTTGCCCATAAATTGATGTTTAAAATACATAATGATATAACAAAATATGGAAATACTTTTGGTATATTTAATTGAGCATGTTGTTGACATGGTGACTGCTGCAATGGATTCTTGTGTGTCAGGAAGTGAGAGGATGGTACAGGATAGAACAGGCTTCAGATCTTTTGTTCATGGGTCATTTTGAGTGGTACTTGACAACACCTAATAATAACAACAAAAAACAATAGCAATGTTTTGGTGGCTTAGTGGTAAGGAATTGTGCTGCCAATGCAAAGGCACACAGTTCAAATCCACCAGCTGTTTAGGGGAGAAAGATCATTTCCTTCTGTGTGATTTACTGCCTCAGAAAAACCTGCTAGAGTGTTGGCTAAGGGTCAGTTGTGACTCTATGGTTCATAACGATATCAATCTAAAAAGAAGGGAACTCTCATGGCCTAGTGGTAAAGAACTGTGCTACTAACCCTCAGGCACATGGTTCAATCCATCAGCTTCTCTGAGGAAGAAAGATGGGCGGTCTTGGCTCTTGTGATTTACGGCCTCTGAAAACCCACAGGTCAACCATGGGTCAGTTCTGACTTGAAATTACAAAGCAACAACAGTCTAAAAGTATTTTTACACTTGTAATTAGTCAATCTTCTGCTTTGGAAATCTTTTAAATAGGGAGAGAAAATCCACTCATTTGACCTGATTTATAACATCTGGTGGAATATTTTCCCCTCTTGTTTTTGATAAAAAAGAGTGATCTTTGCTAAGTTAGTAGGTAATTCTGGAAAAAACTAGATTCTTTTTGCATGAAATAAGTTAAAAAGTTTGTTAATTAAGTAAAGGAAATAGAGCAAGTGACATTTCATGGATTTTTCTGAACCTTCCTGCTGTACATACTTCTCTACATACATACACCTTTTCTTCTTTTTCAGTATGTTTGGAAAATGGTTTCGTCAATTCAAGTCTAACTGAATTGTCTCTTTATATAAACGCTGAAAGTGAGGTGCAGAGATGGTTAGCAGCATACTTAAGAGCAAGGATAAAACAGAATTCTTGCCTTTTAAGACAGCCTCATCATGACAAGGCTATACTTTTTTATACATGGTTAATTCTTTCAATGAAACTCGAAATCAAAGAACTGCTAATGGTTACTAAAGCACTTAATTTGGACAACTGATTTTTTTTTTTAAATGGATAGAGTGAGTAATTGATTTATATTACAGAGGTTAGGAGAGAGAACATTGACTTCAAGTTCAGAAATCTGCCCTTTTTCCTTGTCTCTATCATTAGTGTTGACTGGAATAAATCTTGTAACCCACTTATACCTCATTTTCTCATTTGCTAAACAGAACTCTAAGTCTATGCTCTAAATAGATTTTAAGCATTAAGATAATTTTAAGATAAAATCATCTCATTGCAGTGTCATATATCATTTTCCGAGGCAAAGACAGCACGTGCTAATTGTTAGGTCAAAAGCAATCAGGAGCATTGTAACCATCTGGACATTACATGCTGGAAGCCACTGCTGAATTTTAATGTTAATAGAGAATGCTCCAGATTTACTTTTCAGTATCTTCCCATCTTGTCTATGTACCTCAAATCTTTGCTAAGTTTTGACTTTTGACTCTAAATCACTCAAAATTTAAGTCGACAAGTAGGAACAATTTTTACTTCATTTTCCTGGAATGAAAGGTTAAGCAATTTTCACCAGGCATGTGATATAGAAGCAAATGGAGCAGGAACAAAATGTAAGGTCCAGGGATTTTGTCCACTGCTGAACCCCCCCACCCCAAATCCATTTACTTCCTTACCAAATGATTTAAACTTCTTGTTTTAAGCATAAGTCACAATAAGGCACTCTTAATTGTTTCATTCTAGTTTTAACTTTGTTCTGTATTCTCTTGGCTTGTCAAGCTTTTCACACAATTTTAACAGTAGAATGTCTAATTATATGTAAAGATTGTAGTGATTAGCACAATTTACCAAATCTTTTCTTGTGTGTGTGCGTGTATGTAGATACAATCTCCAGTTGTAAGCCAAGTATATTTAAAAGAATAAATGCTTTTAGTGACAAAGTTTAGACCGTCGTTCCTTACTAAACAAGCCCAAATTGATAGTTTTGAAAGGAAACAAAACAGCCAAGAAAAACACATTAGTAGGTCATATTTTGTTTGCTTTCTTTTTGAAATAGAGGAGGGGAAAAATACAAAACTGTTAGCATTCTATAAAAAAAAGGAGAGGAAAAATAGTTTTCAGATGGGATTTAAGCCAGAGAGGTCTCTTATGCCCAGGAAGATCAATCAGGGTAAACGAGTTCTCCATGTATTATTACCTAAGGGTAGAGAAAATTGAAGATGAGATTTCTCCTCACTATTTGTTTGACCTTGCTGCATAAATATGATGTAAAAAATATGAGTGGAATTTGATGGTGGTCTTCTCGATTAGGAAATCCTTGAATTTTTAACTCTTTCAGATATTTCAAATTTGGTATAATGACACCATTTCTTCCAAATTGATCATGTTCGTCCTCATTTAAATGTAATTGTACTTGTGATCACAACTTTAATGAACCACTTACTTGCAAAGGATCTAAATGTTTTCCACTCTGTAAAAACAAATGCCCAACACTTCTTGTTGCACGCAAAGATAGCAGTAATGAAAGTGGTTAGAAAATCAATTTAAACTGCATTTGTACTTACCAAGAGCCCTGTGACACTTACATTGGTAAGAGTTATGCTTTCCAAATATGTGATCCACTTTTATAAGGGAACTGAAAACCCTGCAGCTTCAGTCACACTCTCCAAGCAAGAATAAATGACTCTACATCAATCCATTTTCACAATAACTTCTACTTGTAGAATGAAGGAATGAAATGAGATAAAAAAGCAAACAATAAGGATTATAAACCTATACTGCCTTAACCTAAACCTGCACTTTATATGTATAAATGGAAAAAAGTCCATGTTTTGTTCTGCATTCCTTAGATTACAGCTAAGATTATCTTAAGCAAAAGAATACATAGAAAACCTGCCATGTCTTATTAATATTTGTAAATCCCCTCATCTTACTGCTTAGCACAAAGGAGGTGCTGTACAAACAACAGTGATATGAAAGGAGTGACACAATAGTATACAAAACACACAACTTTCTATTTAGTTGGAATAAACTATTTTATTGGATAGTAGAGAAAAACGTCTTTAAAAAAATGAACCAAAGTATTTGGTTATAATATAGTGCATTTTACCTAACTCACAGGATCTAAAACATGCTTGTGCTTTCTTGTTTCTTTTACTAACAGAATTGGTGTGTTTATTTTTCATATAATAAAACAGAAAAAAAAATGAGAGAGCACTTCTTAAGGTCCCCTTGTGATGATCACCTCTAAAGTAGCAAAAGAAGCTGAGACTCTTGATGATGTAGAAGGGGTTAGTATTCAGATAAATTATTTAAAACTTGGAAATAAAACTAAAAGAGAAAAGTACCTTCGTTTTATTTCACTACAGATCTCCTCAAAGGCTGTGAAATTTTCAAGAAGAATGCGCTTTCACTGATTTCTTATTTATCTTTGATTAGGGATCTCTCTTGGCCTTGTGAGTAAGGAGTTGTACTGTCCACCCAAAGGCAAGTAGCTAGAACACAACTCTTGATCTTCTGAAGACGTTATTAAATTATCCTATTACTACTATCTAATACTGATTGATATCCACATATTACTATCTAACATATTATCTAATAATATTCTAAAATGATTATTGAATTGGTAACCCTGGGGGTATAGTCCATAGGGAGTTTCATTGAGAAATCAAAGGCCATACCTCTCTGGTAGTTTGAATCTACCAGCTGCTCTATGGGAGAAAGATGAAAAATCTACACTTGTAAGGGTTTAGATCTTAATGGAGGTCTATAAGGAGTCAGGTGTGACCCCACACCAGCGAGAGAAGATTGCCCATCCTCATCTAAGAGACTATGCACAATTATATGTCTTTTATGTATATTACCTACGAGTCTGTTTCTACTCCATGGCAATGAGATGAGGAAGGAAATAGCACACATGCGGTTGCTAGGATTTGGAACTGATTCCATGACGACTATTACTAACCATAACAACAAAGCTTGTGTAATTGGTGGGCCATTTATATACATGAATCTTTTTTTTAAATTTTTTTTTTATGAATCTTAAAGAACACAAACAAACTTATATGTTATTGTGTGTCTTAGAATGAAAAAAGAAGTCACAGTACATTACAAAGAAACTCGGAGATTCAGATTTCATTTTCTGAAATATCTTTATTGGAAATGCTTACTTGGAAACACTTCCTAATTGCAATTTCTTGCAGAAACCTGGTTTTTCCTCCCACTGAAGTTCCTAACAACTCTCAGTCATCAGAAGGAGAGGTGCAGATTTGTTATTGTTGAGTATTTTTGAGTCAGAACCGACCCATAGCTGACCCTCCAGTGGATTTTCAGAGGTGGTGAATCTCACAGGAAGAGATTGCCTATCCTTCTCCCGCAGAGCAGCTGGTGGATTTGAACCATGTGCCTTTGGGATAGCAGCACAGCTTCTTGCCACTAGGCCACCAGTGCTCAGTAGAAGTACTGTATCTTACACTTCAGATGCCAGGAATAAGGAGTTAGTTGTAAGGTTTATGTCTGGGATAATCTGAAGTGGTGAACACATATCCTCTAGGGAAACTGAGACATAAGGTAGCTAATCCTAAATGGTTTGAAGAAGATTCACACATTTAGGTCAAACAAGACATCACTGAGCTTTTGGTACAATTTAATGACTATAGTTAATAAGAAAAAAAATTCTATCTTTCCTTATCAAATCTATCCATCCCTAGATAGCCATGAACTAAGAGAAATGAAACAAAGAGAGAAATGAAACCTAGAGAGAAGTCAGGAACATAGTATCACATTCTGTCTCCCCTGTAAACCTTAGTTCTAGTCAACCAAGAAATTATTCATAATAAAACTGGATATGAAATTACTACAAACTGGAATTGTTCTTGTGTGTTGTCAAGTTGATTGTGTCTTAAATTGAACCTGTATTAGACACAGTAGAATTTCTCCATGGGATTCCCAGAGTCTTAGTGATTAAGTAGGTTACACGTTTGAAAGTTCAAATCCACCAAAACACTCCTCAAAAATGTGCAATGTCACCAATGTCCCGTAGAAAGCAGAGTGCTTCACTTGTCCCACCAGCCCAAAGCAAGATATCAACCCCCAAAGAAGACACAGTAGCAACGGATTTCCTGGAGCCAGAAAGCCTGATGGATCTTTCTGATAGTGATTTTAAAAGAAAATGATTGAATATTTTCAATGGATAAAAAAGAAACTGGATGAAATACAGAATAGTGCTAGCAAAGATAAGGAGGAGCTTAAAAAAACAATTCAAAACAATGCAGAAAAAACAAATGAAGTATTAGAGGCATTGGAAAAACAAGAAACTGTGATCCAGAATTTGAAATCTAAAGTTTCTGATGCTGTCAACATGATGGAGGGACATACGAATAGAGGAGAAGAGATGGAAAACAGAATCAGTGAAATAGAAGATAGAATTGTCACCACAGATCTGACCGAGAAAAAAGCAGAATCCAAAAAGAAGGAAACAAAAGAAACCCTGAGAATAATGTGGGATACCATTAAAAGAAATAACATCTGCATCATAGGAATCCCAGAATGGGAAGAAGCAAGTAAAGGCACTCAAAAAGTTGTGGAAGAATTACCAGAGGAAAACTTTCCAGGCATAATGAAGAATGAGAGAATATATATTCAAGAAGCTGAGTGAACACCATATAGAATAGACCCTAAAAGAAAAACACCAAGGCACATCATTGTTAAATTTGCTAGAACTAACTACAAGGAGAGAATACTAAAAGCAACGAGAGAGAAACAAAGAGTGACCTATAAGGGAGAACA
>NW_006399948.1:898111-913227 GCF_000299155.1 Elephantulus edwardii
CAAAATCTCTGTAAATGTTCATTGAAATGAAAAATAAAGAAATTAAAAGAAATGTGCAATGTCTTCCTGGAATGTTTTCTATCCCTGCAACCATGCTGCAAGTCCACCAGGAGATGTAATGGACTTGAGGGTAGTGGGTTTGGGTTGAGCAGGTTTCAATTTATGGCCTCAACTTCATTTTGGTATGCTAAATTATTTTGACACTAAATACAAATAATAGAAAACTGCTAGTTTATATGGGAAGAAATCTAAAGAGGATGTCTGTGAAATGAGATATTAGGCGAAAATATTGAAAGAGATCAACTTTCACATCTATTTAAGTGGGGGACTAAAAATATCATGATAGCTCTCTAATGATAGGACATACATAATTTTTTAAATTGCCTAGTATGAAAGCGATAGAATTAAAACTGATACCTTTGAGTTATGGTGTTGGAGAAGAGTACAGAATATCCCATGGGCTGCCAAAAGAATACATATGTCTTGGAGAAAATTCAACCAGAGCGCTCCTTCGAGGCAAGGCTGGTGAAAAGTCAACTCATGTACTCTGAGCATGTTAGGAGAGGCTATTCCTTGGAAAGGGACGTTATGGTTGGTCACTGAAGGAGGGAAAGACCATCAATGAGGTGGATTGACACAGTGAGTACAGCAAAGGGCTTGCCCAAGTCTGTTGGAGATGATAAAGATGATGCATGACAGGACAAGGTTCAGCTCTATTGTTCATAGGGTACCTATGAATCCTACTCAAAAACAAATACCTAACAACAAAATCGTACCTAACTACAAGTACGAAACAATTTTAATCTGAATTATATTTTCTAGGTTCAACAGTTTAACAATACTAATGAAGCCATCAACACCACCACCTAACAACAACACTTGAAAACAACAACAACAACAACAACAAGGAATCCATTTGTTATCTTATTGAAGTAGTCTACAAAGTCAGAGGTACTGAGCCCAATCAGGCCAGGCGTCTCATTTTGTAGAAGAAATTTTAATGTGACAAAATAGTCAAGATTATACTTGTTAATTATAAATAAAAATTCTGAGACAAAGGAAACACACTAATCTTCACATGAAAAGTGTTGGCTTTAAAGGCAGGGTAAAATATGTTCCTGTATATTTAGTTCTTAAAGAAGTTAGTGTCTCATTATTTACTGTAATGTCAATGATTTAAGTCTTTAGGGCTATGGTTGTATGGGATATATTCCCAAACCTGATGATCCTTCTTAATTATTGTTTAACCTCTTTCAAAACATCTGGCAAAGACAGAAAAAGCAATTTGAATATTATCTGTTTAATTTTCTAACCTTCCTATGCCCTTTTGGAAACAGCTTGTTTAAAGTCCAAAGAGATTTGGATACTCAGAATAACCCCTTCTCTATCATTTTTCTAAACTGAATTTCTCTACATGCATTTTGGATTATCTGAAATGAACAACCACAGGGGTCTAAAAATTTTAGCACAGACATATAATGGAATGAAAAAAGATTGGATACTGTCCAGAAACATGTGACGGTACTCAAAGGAGAATGACATTTGCTCAGTCAAGCCGCTGAAGTGTTACTTCCTTTAATATTTTTCAATATGAAATTTGTCTTCTTAAAAGTAGATGTCTTTCATAGGCAATGTAATGATAGCACTTAACAACACTGAAGTTTTTTTCAACTAAGGTACTACTACGCTTGGTGATAATTGTGTTTATAAATATCCACTGAAGTTTAGTTTATTTTGTGAAACCTAAATTTTAATTCTTTGATTCTAAACCTCTTTTGCCTCACCTCTGCTCCAATTGTTCACACATAACTTTTACTACTTTGTTGCTATTATTTTCAGATTATTGAGACAAGTTGTTATTGTTAGGTACCATTGAGTCGAGTATAACTCATAGCAAAGGTATGAACAATAGATCTTATCCTGTGTTATCCTCATCATCTCTGCCATATTTGAGCTCATTGTGGCAGTCACTTCGTCAGTCTGGTTAAGGGTCTCCCTCTCTTTTCATTAATCCTCCCTCTTTCTAAACATGGTGTTACTCTCCAAGGAATAGCCTCTCCTAACGACATGCCAAACATATGTGTAATGAACTTTGTCATTTTTATCTCCAACTAACACTCTGGCTGTACTTTTTCTGAGACCTATCTGTTTGTTCTTTCTGTAGTCCATGAGATATTTAACACTCCTCAACACCAAGAGTGTGGGTGGGAATTCTTATTTAATCTTTGTTTATAGAGGAAAATTTTATTCCTTTCTACTGGTTCTTATATACTTCCATGGGAGGCATTCCTTAACCTTTGAGTGAGAATTCCTGGACTAACCCATTTATGGACACTGAGACAATTCTCACTCGTAGTCACCTTCTAGTATAAAGCAGAAGTATTCCATAGGGTCTCCAGGGCTTCAAACTTAGGAACCAACTTGGGAAATTGGTATTTGATTTTCAATTAAAAACATAATTCACATACATACACTATAGTATAAAAACATGTGTCTGTTTTTTAAGACAGAATTTTACCCCCATTTTATTTTCTTAAAAGAGTTATTTTTATTCTGAACAAAGACACTGTAATACTTTGAAAAGAAAATGACAAAACTCTCAGGCATGGACAGAAGGTAATTGTATTCATTCACCTTCGATCCAGAGAGGTGGAGTATTGATATGTGTTATTTAAATTCTTCTGTCATCGTGAAAATGGTTGTTCATCCAACACTTCTGGGGAAACTGGAGAAAATAGTCTAGAATTTTGCCAAAAAGCTTTAGAGTGAAATCAAGTCAGATGGCACAGAATATAAGGACAGATCCAAAAGTTCAGAAGAGTTGGACAAGTTCGGAAGCATAACTTGGAAAGATCCATTTTTTTAATGTAGCAGCTTTGAAAGGAAATAAATCTTTGGCTTTGGCCAAGAACTTAGTTGGGAAGAGTTGTTGAAGACATTAAGCCAGTTTCCAACTAGTATTTTCAGAATCAGATGGTTCTCAAGGTATATTTATTGGCAAACTACATTACTCAGTACATTTCCTATGTATTTGGTTTTTTTTGAGGGAGCGTTGATAGAGGTAGTTTTCCCACAATCTACTTTGCCTGTGCTTTCCTGTATGAACTAAGACCTAAAATTCTTTATGACTTTAGTAGGAGTCCCTGTCATTCTTCTGTACATATTTTGGTTTCCTTCTGGGTTGTTACACAGAATTCTGAAGTCTCCTAACTGGTGTTTTAGACAGAATGTAGAAGAGTGAAGGATAATATGCTCATTTTGATGATCTTCCTTCTGGCTTCATGACTATGTGTTCCTTTTTGTAATTATACTTTTTTACCCCCTTAGAGTCTACTCTTATGTTACTTCTGTAAAGTCTGTCCTTGTTCTGGAACTAACCAACTGACCAAGTATTATGGCATTGGGATACACACAGAAATACCTGTGTCATATATGCCACGGTCTTCCATGTTCTAAGGGAGCTCTTATTGACCTAGTAGTAAAAAGCTGTGCTACAATTCCAAAGGAATGTGGTTCATATCCACCACATGCTTTATGTGAGAAAGATGGGTAATTTCCCCCCTTGCAATTTACTGCCTCTGAAAACCCTCTGTGGTGTCAGCTATGAGTCGATTCAGACTCAATGGTGCATAAGGTGCATAACAACAATGACAACAACAACAACAACAAAATCATGCCCTAGTTGTAGGGATACAAGTAGATTATAGGAGCTCATCATTGGCAACAGAGGTAAAAATATTTTTCATAGGATATGAAACATTTTACTCTCTGAGTACACAGCCAACAAGCTTCCCTTTGGCTAGCAACAAAAATGCACATTCAGATCTGGAAGACCTTAAACAGGGCAAACCAAATCAGTTTGCACCAGAGTAACTTTATTACTTTTTTTGAAGAAGATGTTGAGAAATACATATGGAAAGCCAGAATAATGTGTGTGACAGAAATACTTCATTGGTTTTAGAAGTTGTTGTCAAGTGGACATCATTTCTCTCTTCTATGTTCTCTGAATCACATATCCTAGGACTCCCTTTCCTTTATGATTGTGGGTTAGAAGCTTCCACAGAGAGCTATTTGTAAAATTGGAAGGCAGAAGAAGCTGTTTACTCTGCTGGCAGCTGCACAGAAGCAGCTGAAATAATTGACAGTTGCTTTCTATGGCTTCTGAGGTGCTTCTGAGAATTACCTGCTTCAGAGATACTGGTGTGGGCGAACTTTGGTGACTGCTTCTCTGAAATTCTTGAAGTCTATATTTTTTGAAAGTGACATCCCTGACCTTTATTCCCTTAGCTTTCTCAAACATTGTTTAAATCTTTAATTCCCTATTTGATATATCTTTACTCAAAGTAACTATACTTGCTTCTGTTGAATTAAGAGAACACAAAATATGGATACAAAATATGTGGTGAGAAAATTGACCGTAAGGCCTAACGGGCTTGACCAAGTTTCCTCACTAAAGTGAAAATTTGTGTGCATGACTTGTGTTGTGAATATGCATTTTTGCTTCACATTCTCTCCACTTGCTGTTGTTTGTTGCTGCAAAGTCAAGTACAACCCAAAGCAACTCTGAACCACAGACATGAACCATGCCCTATCTTGTGCCACCACAATCTGTGGCATGTTTGAGCCTGTCACACTGCAGTCATTGTGTCAATCCATCTGGTTAAGGGTCTTTCTTTCACCCATCCTCCATCTTTCCACACATGATGTCCCTCTTCAAGCAATAGTATCTCCTAGCAACATGCCCAAAATACATGAGGTGAACTTGTCATCTTTGCCTCCAAGGAGCACTCTGGCTGCACTTTCTCAGGGTATACTTTCTCAGAGTACTAGAGTTCTGAGTTGATTTTTAATCTGTGAGAATGAACACAAAGTTAAACAAACCTAGGACTACCTATCTTGATACCCTTGAATTTTTCATTTTATGACAATAACCTTTTTTATTGTTTTTTTCCCTTTCAAATGAAATTCCGTTACTAAGATGAGAAGCAATATGAGGTGTCTTAATTTAGTGCAAACAAGTGATTTATTTAACACAGACTTGACTTACAATATCACTGAAAATTAATGTTCTAAAGTATAAAAGAGAACAATAAAACCCTCATCTACTTTTCCAAGTTCATAGTGTTAGATATCTTTGCAGAAATATAAAATGTATTAGTTGTTTGCTTTCTTTTTACTGTTGTTTAGTATTATTTCAAATACAATGACTTAAAGCAGCATACATTCATTTTCTAATAGTTTCCCTAAGTCTTTGGTTCAAGCATGATTTACTCTCATCCTTTGCATAAAAGTTTCACTCCCATAGCTAAAGTCTAATCAGGATTAGAGTCTCTTCTGAAGGTTTGAGTGGGGAAGTATCTACGTCCATGCTCACACTGCTGGTAGAACTTTGTTCCTTGTAGTTATAAAGTCTATGGACTTATGTTTTATAGTTTGTTGAACAGAGGCCTTCCTCAATTCTTAGCTAGTTTTTTCTGGAATTTTGTTATGAGAATCCCTCAAATTGTTGAATGCTTCACCAAAGCCAGCAAGTTAGAGTATCTTCACTGGAATGAAATTTTATCACAGAAGTGACATGCTATCAACTTTGGTACTTTTTATTGGTTAAAAGCATGTCATATGTCTTACCAAGAGGAAGATTTCATCATCACTAGCACAAGGTGATCATGGGAACAATTAGTATCTGACTAGCACATACAGAAGGAAGAAATAAATTTTTTGCTATTCATTATTTTACAAATGGATAAGCATCATTAAAATAATTTACTTAATTTGGATAATACAATATCTCAGGAGTTAGAAAAGTTAGAAGAAAAGATTGTTTCTATTTTTAATTTATAGCATTGGACAAAACAGGGTAAGCTCTTTTGTAGTATTCCAAGAATTGTCATACAGTATCATTTCTGTATTAGTTTTAAAAATAATGTACTAAGAGTTCCATTATATAACTGAATGCTTATTGAAGACACACTATTTTATTGTACTTTCTTTGGAAGAATGACTATGGTTAAGGCAGTTATATTTATTATTATCCCTCAAATTAATTTTTTAATTAATTTTCCTTTATTTGTTATGTTTTTCCTAGACTAGTCAACTCCCACTCTTATTGTTTTACAAATTATAAATCAAAACAGAGACTTATACAGAGTGAATCAGAAATAAAAGTGAAGTCAGTTTTCAAATGCTCTAAGAAGTTTTTCTTTCAAATGTATAACTGCCCATCTGTGATTACGTGGTGAATATATCACTTTGATTTTATCATCCTGTCAATTCCTCTGTTTCTTGTTTTTACTATTTAGTCTTTTCTCTCTTTCTTACTATTCTAGTGATTACTTTAAAAGCACATCTCTGTCTGTGGTTTCCTGTTCTGCTTTTTTGCGAGGACTTTTCTAATTTCCACTGTATGTATATAGATGTTTACTTTCATGGAGTCATTAACTACTTGATGGCTTGCCCCTTGGAGACAGTGAGGTGAATTAATTAAGATATTTCCTGTGAGATTTGGTCAATTTTCATACTGAAGTTATTACAAATACATCTGTACATGCTTCGGTTTCCATGCTGGCGTTATTTATAGCACTAAAATAATGATCTCTCAGAGGAAAGAAGAAATTTTGCAATATATGCCATGATCCAAATGAGACTCCCATGGGGTCAATTCACTCAAGACATTTTAGTGGAGCAGAAAGTAATTTTAATTAAGATCTTCTTAAGCTTATAAGCATGATGAATCTTTAGATCAAAGAGAAAAGGATATATGAAATTGCTAATAAAACAAGAAACAGATATAGATATTTCTTCTTTGAGATTTTTTTAATCATGGAGATCTAACCAGAGATATATTTTTCTCCTTGAAGGCTAACCAAAACCAAAATCAAAGTAACAACTGTATAAAAATCATAGCCCCCTTTCTGCTGGAGAATGCTGCTGAGGAAGCCTCACTTTAAGTGCTTATTCCCACCACCTTCTTGTTGAAGTCAGAGTTTCCTAAAGAGCCTGAACAACTGTGGAAACTATTCATCAGAGGGTTGAGCTTTCAAATGACAGATGGAAGTCTGACGAGCCATTTGGAGCTATTGGGGATGCTCATGGACTATGTGATAACGAGAGATCCAAATACCAAGAACTCCAGAGGCTTTGGCTTTGTCACATACTCAACTGTGGAAGATGTGGATGCAGCCATGAATATAAGACCCCACAGGGTGGATGGAAGGGTGGTGGAACCTAAGAGGGCTGTCTTTAGAGAAGATTCTCAAGACCAGCTACCCTCTTAACTATGAAATAGATCTTTGTTGGGGAAATTAAAGGAAATACTCAAAAACATCACTTACAAGATTATTTTGAGCTGTACAGGAAAATTGAAGTGATTAAAATCATGCCTGATAGAGGCAGTGGCAAGAAGGAGGACGTTACTTTTGTGTGTATAGATAAAGTTGTAATTTAGAAATACCGTACTGTGACTGGCCACAACTGTGAAGTAAGGAAATCCCTGTCAAAGCAAGAGATGGCCAGAACCTCTTCCAGCAAAAGAGGTTCAAGTGGCTCTGGAAACTTTGGTGGTAGCCATGGAGGTGGTTTTGGTGAGAATGATAAGATTGGTTGAGAAGTAAACTTCAGTAGACAGGATGGTTTGGGTGGCAACTGTGGTGGGGGAGGATATGGCAGTTCTGAGAATGGTTCTAATGGAGCTGGTAATGATGGAAAGAGAGCCCTACAAGGAGTGTAGTCTTAAATATGGTTTGGAGCTTAACATCAAGAGGACAAAGATTCTCACCACTGGGCCAACTGGCAACACCATGATAGATGGAGAATAGATTGAGGTTGTTAACAATTACAGCTTGCTTGGCTCCACAATCAACACTCTTAACATCAACAGTCAGGAAATCAAAAGACAAATTGCACTGGGAAAATCTGCCTTCAGGGACCTCTTCAGTGTGCTGAAAAGCAAGTGTCAGTCTAGAGACTAAGGTGCACCTAATTTCCTCAATTACATGTTATGCTTCAGAGAGTTGGATGATGACTAAGGACGATAAGAGAAAAATTGATGCCTTTGAATTGTGGTGCTGGAGAAGAGTCTTTCACATACCATGGACTGCCAAGAAAACAAATAGTTCTGTTTTGGAGATGGTGAAACCAGGTTTTTCCTTGGAGGCTAGGATAATTATTATATTTTTAAAATACTAGTTTATTTACAAACTTAGAATACATTTATTTTGAGAACAAATTCTTGAAGCTTCGTCTTACATACTTTGGGGATGTGGTTAGGAGAGACCGTCCTTGGAGAAAGACATCATGCTTGGAAGGTTGGAGGGACAAAGTATGAGAGGAAGACCCCAGATGATATGGACTTTGATACTGTAACTGGGGCAATGGGGGTTGGTGTATTAGAATTAGTGAGACTGGCAGAGGACAGGGCAGAGCTCAGAGCTGCTGTACAAAGATAGGGTCACTATCGGTTGCAGACAACAACTCAATGGCACATAACAACAACAATGATGATGGAAGCAACTTTGGAAGTGGTGGAAGCTACTGTGATTTTGGCAATTACAAAAATCAAATCTTCAAATATTAGACCCACGAAGCGGAGAAGTGTTGGAGGCAGAAGTTCTGGTCCTTAAGGTGGTTTGCCATTATTGTTGTTGATTGTCGTCGAGTTGAGCACAACTCGTAGTGACTTTATGAACAAAAAAATCTAAAGCCTTTTTTATAACTATCGTTGTTTCTCAAAGTTCATAGTTTCCAGAGGCATTTTGTTTAGGAAGTAGATGCCACTCCTGTTGCCAACTTCTGGTGGTAGAGGTCAATATTTTGCCAAACCACAAAACCAAGGGGTCTATGGTGGTTCCAGCAGCAGTGATAGCTATGGCATTGGTATATGGTTTCAATAACTGCCAGGAAACAAAGCTCAGCAGGAGAAGAAAGCCAGCGAAGGAGGAGAGATAGGGAAAAGATAGAGAAGAGATAGGGAAAAGACAGAGGAGAGATAGGGAAGCTACCGGTTACACTATTGTGAACTCAGCCAATCAGAGTTGTTGGCAGGGCCTAGCTGCTACAAAGAAGACATAGTTTACATAATACTAATGTGTATGAGCAAAAAACCCTGAGGAATTGAATTGTGGCTAATTGTATAACAGGTTATTTTAATTTCTGTTCTGTGGAAAGTGTAAAGCATTCTGAAAACAAGGGGTTGAATGTAGATTTTTTTCCCCTCATCCATGCTGTTGATTGCAAAATGTAATAGTCTAAACATGACTGAATAAATGTCTTTTTAAAAAATTACTGTCAGCAAATAATAACTTCTCATTTATATGTCTAAAAGAAGAAACAATACCTAGGAATAATCTAAAACTTAGATCCATTTGAAATTGCTAAAGCTTGTCCACTAAAACCTACTTATTTTCAAAAGGTTAGGCATCTCTTTTCAATGATCTATTAAATGTTTATATTAGTTCCATATGCAAACATTGTGTGTCTTATTTAGGTGGCGCATAAAAAGATCTAGTGGTTGGAGATTTTTAAAATTTTTTTTTATCACCCAGAGGAGAAAGTTGCTGGATTTTGTGGTTGTAAGAATCTGGAATATTGGTGGTGCCAGTTTTTATAAAAAGACATTATGCCTGGAAAAGTAAAGAGTCATTAAAAGAGAGGAAATCCCTCAAGGAGAGGGAATGACACAATAACTAAAACAGTGGACTTAAGGATGGCAGAGATCACGAGAATGGCACAGGATTGAGCAAGGGTCCAATCTTTTGGTCATAGGGTTGCTATGAGTAGTGACATAAGAACATGTAACAACATCAGTCCAGGCAGTGAGACCATTTAGACACTCAATTAGCTGAAGTCTTGATAGTTCAAATCGTTCTAGCCATGCCTTAGAAGGAAGTCTGGTGATTTTTTTTTTTTAATGAGAGGTCACTAGCTTAAAACTTTTATGAAGCAGCTCATCTTTATACACATGGAATCTTCATGAAGTGGAATTGACTTAACAACACTAACAAGAGCAATGCATGTTGGGAATAGGAAGCTGATACTAACCTGGTGCAGTTGCCATTGTTGTGGCATGGATGTTGCGCACAGCCCGGGCCATGGCAATTCTCAATGTTCTTTCCACCTCTTGCTTCATCAATGATGAGGAATTCTTGGTTGTTTACTTGAAGCTCTCGAATGCATCCCTTAAACCCATAACTATGGCCTTCATTCTCATGGATCTTAACGTTTTCAGGCACATGACCAAGGTACATTGAGTCAAAATACACCTGCAGGAAAAATATTAACAGTGATCTTATTATAAAGTGTTATTCAATTGTGTGAGGAAAGAGTTGAGATGTGATTACAAGTTTTGATTTTTTTCTCTCTGTAAGCAGGTTGCAATTGTTGGTTAGTTTTGTCACTTGTAAGTGGGAGGATAAGCTACCATAGAAAAGAGTCTTTGTTTTGTATTTCTCTTGCATGTATCAAAATATCCAATGTAGTTTAGCACAGATAGTGGGCCTATTCAACAAAACTTTCTGACTGATTCCTTTGAAATGTATTTTTTAGTTCAAAGGATTATACTTTAATACCCATATTACCAAATATATAAGTGATAAATAAAAAGAGGCCATGTTAATGATTTATATTATAAATATTTTTGAATAGCAGTAAAATTTAGGGTGTTTAGATGGTAGAAAATTGGAAATGTTACATTTTTCCCCCCAAATTTTATTTTATATATGGGTTTGCTTACAAAGTGCATTTTAACATCTACTCTGTTTCTCCCAAGAGATGAAGACAAATATGCATCAGAAGTAGAACTTAATTTAGATTATATTCAGCATTAGAACTCTTTCCCCCCCCCCTTTGGAGGCAAAAAGAATAAAGTTTCACCTCCAAACCAGATCAAGGAAAGTCTCCTATTTTGGCAAGGCATAAAAAAGCAAGACATATCAAAGTCAAACAAGATATTTATAGACAAATTAGTAAAAAAAAAAAAAGGAACTTTGCATAAAATCAGGTTCTTGATCTAACTCTATTGGAACTGTACATCAGAGCCAGATCTCGCATAGCTGTTAGTTCTAAAGTCTGGGTGTAAGGTGAACCTTTCTTAAAATCTAAATTGCCCTTGGAAATCCTTCAGGCATCACACTGGAGATCAATGCGCTGACTTCCAATAATTCTTACATTTTCCCAGTTTTGAGATAGCTTGCCAAATGCAGAATCAGATGAAGTATACACTTTCAGGTCACATTGAGTAAGAAACTTCAGAAGGACCTTCTATGTATGGGGAAATGTGCCTCTGTGAGAAGCAAGAGGGGCCAGGAAACGAGGTTGTTGTAAATCCAAATAAGATAATACCAAATGAGATAAAAGGAAATTCACTTCTCTCATGCTCACTAATTTATACTAATTTACAAAATGAAGGTAAATCACATGTATTATTTGCCTATCCCTCATTGATAATCACTTCCCAGGTGATTTACTGCCTCTGAAAAGCCCATTGGAGGGCCAACTATGAATCAGTTCTGACTCATGGCACATAATAACAGTAACATATTTCTCATAACTTAAATAGACATAGAATTTTCCTCAATAGGAATTCATGTGCTACAATTGAAGCCCAAAAAGTCTGGTCTGCAGTTAGGGACTTTTTCAAATTATTGAGGAATAATGATGTCCATTTGAGGAGTAAGGTATATCTGACTCAGGTAGTGATGTTTATGATCACTTGTAATGCATGTGAGAGTTGGAAAATAAATAAGGATGACAAAAGAAGAAGTGATGATTTTGAGCTATATGTTAGAGAAGCGTACTGAAGATCCCATGGACCACCAAAAGAACAAACAAATACATCTTGGAGAAAGTTCAGCCTGAGTGCTCTTTGGAGGCAAATGTAATACTGCTTCACCTCAATTACTCTGGGCATTTTGCTAGGAGAGGTTATTCTTAGAGAAAGACATGACATTTTGAAAAGTCAGATGGTCATTGAAGAAGAGGAAGACCCCCAACCAGGGACATTGACAAAATGACTGCGGCAACGGGCTCTTAGAGTGCTAGGAAGTGTGAGGACGGCATAGAATAGGATAGAGTTCAGATCTGTTGTTCATAGGGTCACAATGGGTCATACCTCGATGACTTCTAACAACAAGAACACTGTAGCCCAGATTGATTTGTGATGAGACCTCACTCTTCATAGCTGGTAGATATATGACAAAGAGATACAGCAATATTTGTGTAGATTACATTGGTGATGTTAGCACTTTCAGACTATTTTCACCACTAGCCTCACAAAATATTTAGATTGGCAGTCCAGATAAAAGACATCATTTAAAAAAATTCAAAACCTAAGTCAAATAATTGAATTAGGAGTCTAAGAAGAGGAAAGAATGGGAGAGAGCTGGCATTATCACTTAACCTATACTTGGACAGAATAGAGTAAGGAAACACTGCATGGTTCAAAATCAGGAAAAGTGTACACCAGGAATGCATCTTATCTCTACACTTTTTCAGTCTATTTTCAGAACAGATCATCTTGGAGGCTGAGCTCTATAAGAAAGAATGTGGAATCAGAATTGGAGGAAGATTTATCAACAACCTGTGTTATGCAGATGATACAACTTTGCTTGTCAAAACTGAGGAGGACCTGAGGCTACAGAAGGTCCAGGACTGAAGCTTTCAATATGGCTTGAAGCTCAACATCAAGAAACAAAGATTCTCACCACTGGGCCAATTGACAGCACTATAATAGATGGTGAAGAGATTGAAATTATTAACAAACAGGTTGCTCAGTTCCACAATCAACACTCTTGGTACCAGCAGTCAGGAAATCAAAAGATAAATTGCATTGGGAAATCTGCTGTCAGGGACCTCTCTAGATACTGAAGAGCAATGATGTCAGTCTAGCAACTACAGAGTACAAGATCCAGGCCACAATCTTTGCAATTAATTGCTATGCATCAGAGTATGGGGCAATGACTATGGATGGTAGAAGAAAAATCAATGTCTTTGAATTGTGGTGCTGGAGAAATGTGTTGAATGTACTTCTAGGAGAACAAACATGTTTGTGCTGGAGAGAGTGAAGCCAGACTGCTCCTTGGAGGCAAGGATTTTAAGCTTTGTCTGACATACTTTAGGCATGTTGCAAGGAGGGATCAGTCCTTGTAAAGGGACATCATGCTTGGAAGGATGGAGAGAAAGCACAAAAGAAGACCACCCTGGAGGAGATGGATTGCCTCAGTGACTGAGGTAATGAGGATAGGTGTGTCAGAGACAATAAGGTTGGCTCAAGATAGAACAGGGTTCAGGGTTGTTGTACATAGGATTGCTATGAGTTGCAAGAGACTCAATGGCACATAACAACAACAAACAGAAGCTATATTACTGGCTTGATGTAAATGAGTTTTTAAGGAACAAATGTATATTGAATTCTAGGAACATCAAAACATCTCCAAGGCCTCTACTAGTCAAGTTTGTTCTATATTTGAGCTATGTTTGGGTTTTTACCCCCCCACCCCAAAGCTCAGACACTTTTCCTAAGTGTAGTTTTTGCATTGTTTAAAAAAAATTCCCCTAGTAATTATTATCTCTATCCCATAAGGAGACTATATTTTATTTTTTTTAAATTTTATATTATTTTACATGCAAAGCTCATATACATTGTATTTAATTTATGTGCATCCTTTATTTACATTATGTTTCATATGATCTACATTGAATAATGGTCTATCTTATGTTTTATGAAATTAATCACCATTGATCTATGCCTACTACTACCTCGAAGATGGAGGTGGGGTGAAGGAATTAGGAAATATCCAAAGCAGACCCCAAAAGACAAGGTGACTACTTTTCAAAGCAGTGGTGCTGAAGAAAGCTAACATTTTCAAGGTTTGTTAATCCATTCCTCTTACAGAACATGATGAGTGTGCCTGTGAGTTTTCACATTTTTTATTTCCCACATGCTAAGCCAGTTTATATTAACTTCTCTAAAAAACTATCAGCAGAACTCTGTTATCTGCTATGATGAGTGACTCATTGCTAAGAGCAATTGGGATCTATTATAAATCAGAAGACACCATGAAGCTTTGGCTGTGCCCTTTGAAGGATCCCTACCGTCTCTATATATTGATCAGTTGGTACAGCAAGGGTCTCCCTGCTTTCTAAGTGGGCTGTTTGAGCACAACAATGACAAAGGATAGAAGAATAACCTTCTCTAAGAATTTGAGAGAAAGTCTATAGAGTTATCTATGATTTATTGGACCATTAAAAAAAACCCCAAACAATGGAAGTAGATTGCTCTTACATTTCTTCTGATCTATGGCTGAAACTTAGTTGGAGTCTTGAAATGTCTAAAAAAGCAGCTACCATTGACTGCACATAGATAACCATTAAAATGGTTGGCTTGCTCTATCCCCAGACTCTCAATTATCCAAGAGCTACCTTTTCTGTGTATAATGATTTCTAAGGAGACAAGCCTGTAAAATAAGTCCTTTCTAATAACTCCTTGTGAATCAGACAATGGAGAATAGAGTCTGACATCAAGATATAATCTTACAAGATAAAAACCACAGAGAACAAATATGGACAATCAAAGAGGAATCACCAGGACAATGAAACTTATGAGTGGAACTGAGGGAGAAGGACTCTGTATCTGACAAGAGTGAAACGAACACTCCCCTTCCTCTTTGAGTGTCTCTTTGAAGGACGAATACAGCAGCTTTTTATAGTGCCCAGGAATAAAATAGAGCAATGCTGGTTCTGAGTTGGTTCAAAATCATAGCCACTCTCCAAAAGTGTTTCAGGCTATAAATATATATGTGAGGAGACTGTCCATCTTTACCCTGCAGAGTGGTTGGTAGATTGAATAACAGCTGAACTTTTGAATAGCAACCCAACGCATAAATATCGTATCACCAGGGCTCCACCTAGGAGAAGAAATTTCTAGAAATATGAGAAATCAGAAGCTGTTCTATTTTTTTATTTTACTGTATTTTGACTTAAATTAGATATTGGAATACTACATATTTTTCTTTAATGGTATATTGCTTACATGTATAATTTTATATTCTCAAGTATCAAGGACCTGAAATGCTTGCTGCAGAGGATCAAGGACTGCAGCCTTCAGTATGGATTGAAGCTCAATG
>NW_006399948.1:913688-930456 GCF_000299155.1 Elephantulus edwardii
TGGACATGTTGTAAGGAGGGAGAGGTCCTTGGAGAGGGACATCATATTTGGGAGAGTGGAGTGATGGCGCAGAAGGGGAAGACACTCTATGAGGTGGATTGATTCAGTGACTGGGGTACTCGGGATGGGTGTGTCAGAGGCAGTGAGATTGGCACAGAATAGAGCAGGGTTTAGGGCTGTTGTACATAGGGTCACTATGAGTCACAAGCGACTTGACAGCACTTAACAACAACAACAACAACAGCAACAACAACAACAATAACAACAAGTATCTTTGAAGCTAAAAATATTGTGTTATATAATACTGGTTGTTGTTGCTGTGTACCGTCGAGTTGAAACAGACCCATGGTTTTCAGAGGTAGTTAATCACATAGAAGGAGATTGTCTCTCCTCTTGGGGTGGCGCTGGTGGATTCAAACCTCTTGCCTTTGGCATTGTAGTTCAGCTTATTGCCTCTAGGCCACCAGAGCTCCCTATAAAACTTGTTGTTGTTGTTATGTGAGACTCATAGAGACCCTATGTATAGTAGCTTCACAAATTAGTTTTAAATTAAAATTATCAGCGAGTATTTGTCTTCACTTAGAAATATAATGGCTTGTAAATAAAATACACTGGCTTATATCTAAAGTCATTACCAAATTTCCATTTTTAATATTTTCTGAACTGTAATCCTACAAGTTCAAAACCAGAAACTAATTCTTGGAATAAACGTAGATAAGAGATGTTGGAGAAAACATTTGAGAAGTTGCTGTTAGGTTCTGTCAAATTATGACTTATTGTGACCTTATGAACAACAGATAGGAACTCTATCCTATCCTGTGCCATCCTCATCGTCTCCAACATACTTAAGCCCTTTGGCTGTGTCAGTCCATTAGGTTGAGGGTCTTCTCTTTTGCCAACCCTCCACCTTTCTGAGCATGATGTCTCTTTCCAAGGAATAGCTTTTTCTAGCAACATGCTCTAAATATGTGAGATGAAACTTGTCCATCTTTGCCTCCGAGGAACATTCTGGCTGCATTTTCTCCAAGACATATCTGTTGTATTGTGGATTTTTCTTTTTCTTTTTAAGTCCTTGGTATATTTAATCTTCTACTCCAGCACTAGGGCTCAAAAGCATCAATTCTTCTTAGCCATTCTTACTCATTTTCCAACTCTCAGATGCATAATAATAGTTTGAAAAGACCATGGCCTGAATCAGACACACCTTAGTCTTCAAACTTACTAATAATTTAGAGAGGTCCCTGAGTGCACTTTCCCAATGTAATATGTCTCCTGGTCTGCTGACTACTGGTACCACGGATGTTGATTGTGGTTCCAAGTAAGATGAAGTCATTGACAATTTCAATCTTTTCTCCATGTATCATGATGTTGCCTGTTGGTCCAGTGATGGAATTTTTTTCTTTCTTGATGCTGAGAAGTAATCTATATTAAAGGCTATAATCTTTGATTTTCTTCAGCAAGCACTTCTAGTCCTCCTCAATGTTAGCAAAAAAAAGTTAGGTTACATGCATAAGCATGTTGTTGATGGGTCTCCTTTCAACTCTACACCATATTCTTCTTCACTGAGTTTAGCTTCTCAAATGATTGGCTCAATATATGAATGTATGGAAAGAGGGCAAAATCCTTACACACTTATCTTAATTTCAACCCAGGTAGCAGCATTCCCCTCATCTGTTTGCACAACAGTCTCTTGGTCTAAGTATTTGGGAAGAGAGGAATTTATTTAGATTGGTATGAATGAGGGCTTAAATTACTACAAACTGTTCAGAGGATTTTTTGAAAAGTGTTGGAAATCAGAATCAGTATTTATTTAAACCTCTATCCACAAAGGTACACCTAATGCAGGCCATGGTCTTCTCAATTACTTGTTATGCTTCAGAGAGTTGGACAATGACTAAGGATGACAGAAGATGAATAGATGTCTTTGAGATGTGGTGCTGGAGAAGAGTCGTGAACATAACATGGACTGCCAAGAAAACAAATCAGTTTGTCTTGAAGAGGGTGAAACCAAGTCTTCTCCTGGAGACTAGGATTTTGAAGCTCTGCCTCGCTTACTTTGGTCATGTGGCTAGGAGAGATCAGTCCTTGGAGAAGGACCTCATGCTCGGAAGGGTGAGTAGACAGCACAGGAAACAGAAGACCTCAGATAATATGGAATGATACAGTGACTAGGGCAATGGGGATTGGTATGTTGGAATTAGTGAGACTGGCTCAGGACAGGGAAGGGCTCAGAGATGCTGTACATAGGGTCACTATACATCACAGGCAACTCAATGGCACAAAACAATAACATACTTTGACAAGTTTGGAAGCAGGAGTGGCATCCTGACTTCCTAAATAACATACCTCTGAAACTCCATGAACTTTGATGAATGTCGATAGTTGTAGAGGGGCTTCAGGCCTTTTGTTCATAGGGTTGCTATGAGTTGTGCTTGACTCGACTTGACTAGAAGGTATTCAACAACAACAAAAGCAACAACAACAACATCCACCAAGTTAAACAATTTCTTTCTTTATTCTTGTTTTGTCTTTTTCTGTTTCTCCCATTCTCTCTAGTCTCTCTCCTTTTCCTTCTATGTGTAATCTCTCCCTCACCTCTTTGCTCTGCTCTGCGAAGTCTGTGGAAGCACATAAACCATATCATTTTTAGGGCAGAGCTTCCACTCTGATCAGTTTTCATTCTCCCATAGACCATTGGAGAAAAAGAATATTAGCTTGTTATGTTGTCTTGCAAATGGGAAAATTGATACAAGGTTGTTATAAATGACCCTGTTCATGAAACTTAGTATTATCTTTCTTCAGTGGTTTGTATTTAGGGCTCTTGTCTTGGTTAGGGAGCTATGGCGATGTAGTTGACAGGAGTTGTAGTGTTAACTCAGAGTTGCTGCCTCTTTGGTGGTTTGAATCCATCAGAAACTCCACGAGAGATAGGTGGACAATCTCTACCAATGCAATTTACAACTTAAGAAGAGCTGCTGAAGGGTCATCTATGAGTTGGTTCCAACTTGACGGTAATGAGTTTTCTTGCTTAACATTCCTTTGGAATCTTGCTACTTTGCCAGATTCAGCATATGGGATATCTTCAATAGATAACATCCAAGAAGGAATATCAATACAGCTTTAGTCTAATGTATCTACTACCATTTAGGTTATAGAACACAGAATAAATCTTTTATTGAAGGTCTTGTACTAGTTATATGATTATACTGAAGAGGTTTGCTTTTTTAAAAAAAATTTGATAAACATCACAAAAGTCTTCAGTGGTCTCATATTTAGTAGATAAATATTTTATTCTCAAAGCTTTTGGAATTAAGAAAGGTTCTCAAAATAATATGCTGTCTGAAGCAGAACTTAGCCTTAGTGACACAATCAATGAATTGAGCTCCTACCCTGTAGATAAATTGATATAAGGAATTAAAGGAGAAGAATGTGAGTTTCTTCTTGTCTATAAAGTAATTAAGAAGCCTTGGTGATAGTAAATATTGTGTTCGGATGATAACAAAAAGACAGAAGTTTAAATCCACCACCCTCTCTGAGGAGAGAAAATAGGCAGTATAGCATTGGAGCCCAATGGAAGTTTCCTGTTAATTAGAATTGACTTGAAAACAATGGGTGAGTTACAAGTTAATCAAAAGTAAAGGAAAGTAAGCAATAAATAAAGAAATTAAATGGTAAACAATGTAGTTATTGTTAGGTGCCATCAAGTTCACTATGACTAATAGTGATCCTGTGAATAACAGATCTGAATATTGCCTTATCTTGTGTCACTCTCGTCATCTCTGAAATACTTTAATGTACAAATAAAAGAGGTAATATTTGCAATAGGATGATTAAAGGTAAAATCACATTAAATGTTGTGTTAAATAGTATAGTTTAAAATTATAGACTCCTGAGCCAGAAGTTCTGAGTATTGATCCCAGAATAATTGAGTGGCTTTGGAAAGTAGCTCAGTCTTTTTGGTGCATTCATATTCCTATTTTCTTCTATAGAGATAATTGTTGTTGTTATTGTATACTGTTGAGTTGAAACTGACCAATAGCTGACCCTCCAATAGGTTTTCAGAGTCAGTTAATTGCATGGGAGGAGCGGCTTTTGGATTTGAACTGCATACCTTTGGGTTGCCAGTGCAACCCTTTACCACTAAGCTACCATACAGAACTTATATTTATTTATTCACCGATTTTTGGAAAAATTAAATGAGTTAGAGAATGAGATACTTTCAGACCAGTATTTGGGATCATGGTTGGTGTTCTAAGTGTTCATTGCTATAAATACTAGCATTAAGAACAAATTTCTACTCTTTATTTTAAAAACATATCAAACAAACCAGCAAAATAAACTTCTCTAATCAATACTACATTTCAGATTGAGTCTGCTTGTATTTAGTTTGGCTTTGTAATAGGTTTATAAATTGAAAAACTACGTTTTGTGTATAATAATACTTTTAAAAAATAATACTTTCATAATACTTAACAATTCCTACCCAACTGTAATGAACAGAATTCATAGTTTGTGCTTAAAACCCATAACTCTTCAAGTTCACCTAATACTTGATATTTATTTGCCTTTCTCCTCAAACTTCCCTACAGTAGGGATAAAAGGAAAGCGAGAAGCAAATGGTCAAAGTCACAATAAAGAAGTGGAATTCACTTCTAAATATCCTGTGTAGACAAGATCTTGCCTGGGTTTGTCAGGGATTAGAGAGGATGTGAGACACCTAGAACGGTGCTAGAAGACTCATGAGCCAGGTGTAGTTTGGTAGCATTCTACAACATACAGCTTCCATAAGAATGATCAAACCATCTGGTATATTCACACAATGGAATACTACGCTGCATTGAAAAGCAAGGACCTCATGCAATATTATTCAAAATGGGTGACCCTGGAGGACATTACGCTGAGTGAGATATCTCAGTCACAAAAGGACAAATACTGTATGATGCCACTGTTGTAGAATGAGGCTGACATCAAAGTGTGGGTAAGACTGAGAAAAACTGCATAAATTATATATACTGCATTGAAGCTGATGAGGGAGAGAATAGTTTAGAAGTAATATATTTTAGGGCATTATGATTATCATAAGAGTTCGGAATGAGGGTTGCAGAGTGGAGTATATTCGGGGTGGGGATGGGGGGGGTGCAGGGGATTGTATACCAATGAAGGAGTTTTTTCTTTTGCTTTTCAAGGAGAAGAGTGAAATGGGGGTGGGTGTGGGGTAAGCAGGGAGAAAAGTGCAGGGAGAAAACAATGAATGAATGGAAATCCAAAATCTCTGTAAATGTTCATTGAAATTAATAATAATAAAAAAAAAGGAATAATCAAACTGAGCCATGGGGTTAACTCAAGAGAGTTGTTACTCTCTTAGACTTCAGAACACTTGGCTTAGACTGAACACTAGATGAAATTGAGTTAAAAAAACAAACGATTGAGTTTACTATATCAGGAATAAACAACCATTTGACATATGGAGAATTTTCCAGTAATCATGACTATGTTCGTTCTTTGTTGTTAAGGAGTTAAGTAGCATGGAGTCAGAACTGACTCACAGTTAACCCTCCAGCAGGTTTTTGGAAGCTATAAATTATAATAAATAATACTGAAGGAGATTGCCCATCTATTTCCTGCAGGGCAGTTGGTTGATTAAAACCACATGTCTTTGGGTTGGCAGTGCACTTCCTTATCCACTAGGCCACCAGAGTTCTCTATTATCCTGAATTTATAAAAATACCTTGTAACTGAAGTAAAAAAATCTATTTTCCTATTTTATTTATTCATAATTGTTTATCTTTCTATTACGTGGAATATTTGCTAAGCACCAATCAGGATCTCCTTTATTCCACCTGAAGAGAAAGTAATTTGCTTTTGTAAAAAAGGCTATAAGATCTATTTATTCTTTATACAACAAAAAGTTATTTACCAATTCTCAAATTTTATTTAATAAAATAGGTATTCATTAATATCCATAAATTAATAACATACTGTTTAATATTAGGAAATATTCAACATCTAATATAAAAAATAAACTTTTGCTATATAAACAAACCACTATGTATTTATATAAATGTATAAATATATAATCACATTAATTGCTTAACATCACATTTTTCTCTGTGAATATTTAATGTATTTTTCCATCATTAAATAATTCATGTCTTGAATCTATATATTTGGTCAATGTAGGCACTATATGCCACTTTTTAACAAGAAAAATGATTTATTCTTAGCCTAACAATTCATTGTAACACTCTTGAGTTTATTGCGATAGCAAATAAGGTTAATAGATTACATGTAAGAAAGGAACAATCAAAGGATTGGTGTGGTATTGAAGGCTGTGTGTCTGTTGTTCCCTTTTCTGGCTGTTGTGATATAGTCATTTCCTTGATGAAGTGTTATGGAATTTGCTATGAGTAGAGAGTTGGTTTAAGAAGAGTATTATTTGGTCTGCAATGAGTGTGTGTGTGTGCATATGTATATATATGTGTGTGTGTATGTGTGTGTGTGTCTATATATGTATATATATGTATATGTGTATATATATGTATATATATGTATGTGTGTGTGTGTATATATATATATATGTATTGTTGTTGTTGTTAATAAGGGCAGTTGAGTCATAGACGACTCATAGTGACCTTATGAACAAAAGACCTGAGCTCTGATCATAGAGTTTCTGGAGGCAAGCCATTTCAGAAGTGGATGCCACTCTTGCTTCCAAGCTTGTTTTAATTGGGGAGCTCCATCAAACAGTGTCCACCATGGGTACCCATTATCACGTTTGACACATCAGTGTCACAGAGTTCAGTATCACAGCAACCACGAGTTACCTTTGTACAGGAAATGGACAGACCAATTCTACACCACTTAGATAAAGGCTTCACCAAACACAGTTAAAAGCAGGCCTAAGAGCCTTTGAGCAAAGGCCCTTGGGCTCAAATGGTTTTTTCAGTAGGAGCCTGAGTACAATCAAATCACACTCAATAGTGAGTAATCATTCCACCCTAATCCTCACCAGAACCAGAAAACAAACCTCTGTAGAATCCAGCTGCTCCAGACTACTTTCCAACCTAGATTTCAAATGCCTTTTTAGAAGTTGTTGTTCTTGTTAAATGCTGTCTAGTCATGCACAGCTCATTGTAACCCTATGAACAAATGGCCTGAAGCATTTCTATATGTATCATCATTTCTAAAGTTTCCAGAGGCATGTGGTTTAGGAAGTGATGCCATTCCTGCTTCCAAGCTTGTCTTACACTGGGAGCTCCTCCAAACACTGTCCACCTTGGGTAGCCATTATGGCATTTGTCCTCCAGTGGCACAAGTTTCATCATCACAGCAAACCCAGATCACCTCAGTGCAGTAAAATTTACAGAGGAATGTTGCACAATTTAAAATGTTTTTTCAAAAACAACACTAAGCCTTCAGGCCTAACTGATATATGTAAATTCATGGGCCCTCCATATCTATATATGTGTACAAGCAAAAGACATGAAGCCTTTCTATAACTATTGTCATTTCTCCAAGTTCATAGAACTTCTGGAGGCGTGTGGTTTAGGAAGTGGATGCCACTCCTGCTTCCAAACCTTAATCAATCATTATGGGAGCTCCATCAAACATTTCCCATGATGGGTAGCCATAATGGTGTTTGGCACACCTATGGCACAGTTGTTCTATTATGGCTTTTGAGACTCCAATGGCAAACAGTTCAGTGTCACAGGAAACCCAGATTACCTCAGCACAGCAAATAGACCACAGTGTATTACTTAGAAGAGCCAAACATTTATTTTCTTATGTTGTTGGTGTTGGTGTTATATGCCATTGAGTTGCCTGTGAATCATAGCAACACTATGTACAGCAGCCCTAAACTCTGTTCTATCCTGTGCCTATCTCACTGTCTCTGACACAACAAGGGAATACTGCATAGTTTAAAATTAAGAAACATGTACATCAGGTTGTATTCTTTCTCAATATCTATTCAATATGTATAATAAGCTGAATAATAGGAAGAAAAATCTGTCATCATACAAATGACACAACCTTGCTTGCTAAGGGGGACTAGGAAGACTTGAAGCACTTGCTGCAGAAGATCAAAGTCTACAACCTTCAACATGGATTGTGTCTCAATGACAAAAAACAAATGACAAAAAAACACCACTGGACTGATAGGCAATATCCTGATAGATGGTGAAAATATTGAAACTGTCAACAACTTCATATTACTTGGATTCACAGTCGAAATACTTGATACCAGCAGTCAAGAGATCAGAAGACATAGATAGTGTTGAGGAAGTCTGTAGTTGAGGTCCTCTCCAAATTTTTGAGGAACAACAATGTCAGTTTGAGGACTAAAGTGCCCTGATTCAGGATATGATCACTTGCTGTGCATCTGGTAGCTGGACAGTAAATAAAGATGACAGAAGATGAATTGATGCCTTTGAGCTATCAAAGGTGCTGGAGAGTGCTGATATCCTATGGACTGTCAAAAGAACAAACAGGTATATCTTGGAGAAAGTACAGCCAGAGTGCTCCTTGGAGACAAAGATGATAAAACTTCGTTTCACATACTTTGGGCATGTTTCTAGAAAAAGCTATTTCTTGATGAGGAATACCATGCTTGGAAAGGTAGAAGGTTGGGGAAAGAGAAATCCACCTCAACCAGCTGGATTTGACAGTGACTGCAGCAATGTAATGTCAGAATTGTAAGGATGGCACAGAATAGAACAGGTTCATATCTGTTGTTCATAGGGTTGCTATAGTTGTTCTTGACTAAGCAGCACCTAACAATAACAATGAAAAGAACAACAACTCAAGTGCTTGAGTCATTTCCTTCACATAAATCTCCTCTTCACACACAAACACAAACATGTGCATGTGTACACACATACACACACACACTAGTTCTCCTAAGAAAGTTGGGAATCAGAACCTGGTGGTAATATTTTATTATCATTATGAAATATGGATAGTCTGATAATCAGTTTCCTTAGCCATTTTTTAAATGTTAATTGGCTCCTATTTAAATGTTTAAATGTTCCATGTGCAGTAGAAGAACACTACGTGACTCTGCACCACCCTCACAATCATTGTAATGTTTTAGCCCATTTTTGTAGCTACTCTATTGTTGCTGTTGTTATGTGCTGTCGAGTCACTTGCGACTCATAGCAACCCTATGTACAACAGCCCTAAACTCTGCTCTATCCTGTGCCAATCGCACTGTCTCCGATACACCCAACCCGATTACGCCAGTCACTGAATCAATCCACCTCATAGAGGGCCTTCCTCTCCTGCGCTGTCCCTTCACCCTACCAAGCATGTTGTCCCTCTCCAAGGACTGGTCCCTCCTTACAACATGTCCAAAGTATGTCAGATGGAGCCTCAGAATCCTTGCCTCCAAGGAGCCTCCCTGTTTGACCCTTTCCAGGATAAATCTGTTTGTTTTCCTAGCAGTCCATGGTACACTCAATACTCTTCTCCAGCACCACAGCTCAAAGGCATCAATTCTCCTTCTAGCCTCCTTAGTCATTGTCCAAACTCTGATGCATAACAAGTGATAGCGAAGACCATGGCCTGTATCAGACACACCTTAGTCTCCAGAGAGACACCATTGCTCTTCAGTACTTTGGAGAGGTCCCTAACAGCAAACTTTCCAATGGCAATGCTCCTTCTAATTTCCTGGTTACTCGTGCTGAGACTGTTGACTGTGGAGCCAAGCAAACTAAAGCTGTGTACAATCTCAATCTCTTCACCATCCATCCTGATGCTGCCAATTTGTCCAGTGGTGAGAATCTTTGTCTTCTTGACATTGAGCCTAAATCCATATTGGAGGCTGCAGTCCTTGACCCTCTGCAGCAAGCACTTCAAGTCCTCCTCAGTTTCAGCAAGCAGGGTTGTGTCATCTGCATATCTGCGTGTAATAGCTACTCTATTAGTTCATTTTATTGAGAATTTTCCTCTTCTTCATGGTTCTCTCCTATCATCATGTTCTTCTTTAGAGATGGATGCCTCCTGATAATATATGTCCAAAGCACTTGAGAAGTCTCTCCATTCTCACTTTTAAAGATCACTCCGGCTGAACTTTTTGTAAGACAGATGTGTTTCCAATTTTGATAGTCCCTTGTCTCTTTAATACTTTAACCCAATACTCCTGGCTTTCTTATTTATTTTCAGAATACCCGTGTATATGAGACCACTGAAAAAGGCTATGATTTGGATCAGGCACACCATAATTTTAAAAATAAAATCTTTGATTTTTAATATTCTAAGATATATTGCTTGGCTCCACAATCAACATTGTTGGCACCAGCAGCTAGGAAATTAAAAGATGAATTGCATTGGCAAAGTCTTCTGTCAGAGAGCTCTTCAAAGTACTGAAAAGCAAAGATGTCAGTCTGGAGACTAAGGTGCAACTGATAGAGGCCAAGGTCTTTGCAATCACTTGTTATGTATCAGAGAGCTGGACAATGACTAGGGGTGATAGGAGAATTGATGCCTTTGAGCTGTGGTGTTGGTGAAGAGTATTGAATATAAAATGGGCTGCTAAGAGAACAAAGAGCTTCATCCTGGAGAGGGTGAAACCAGACTGATCCTTAGAGGCAAGAATTCTGAAGCTTCATCTGACATACTGTGGACATGTTGCAAGGTGGGACCAATCCTTGGAGAGGGACGTCATGCTTGGGAGGGTGATAAGAGAGGAAGACCCTCGATGAGATGGATTGATTCACTGACAGGGATAATAGGGGTTGTAGTATCGGGGACAATGAGATTGGCACAGGATAGAGAAGGGTTTAGGACTATTTTACACAGAATCACTATGAGTCTCAGGCAACTAGACAGCACATAAAAATAACAACAAGGTCTTTTTCAGAAAGATGTCAAATACTATATATTTGATTTCTTGATGATTGCTTCTATTGGGAAAGGATTATGGACAGAAATAAAATAAAGTGCTTGAAAATGTCAATATTTTCTCTATTAATCACAGTGCTGTTGTGAGGATTGTTTCCTTATTGTATTCAGGTATAATCCACACTGAAGGCAGTAAATGATTAAATCCTTTGCTTTCACCAAACAAGGTTGTGTCCTCTTACATTAAAGGTGCTTATTAATCTTTCTCCAAACCTGATACTATACTTCTTCCCATCCCCCATGCTCTTCTTGTTTCTTGGACTATTTGTTCAGCCTCTATATTGAATAAGTATAGTGCAAAGATGTAAAACTAATGCCCAGCTTTATTCAAATAATCCCTGAAGCATTGTTTTGGTGAATTCCTTCAGTGAAGTTTGGGCTTCTTTGTTTAGTACCATTTGTCCTTGGTTATAAGTTACCTCCTGAAATATTTGACATAGAGTCAATTCTTTTGGTGCAGTGACTCTGCCTAGTACTTTTATGTTATTTTTATGCTTTCTGTCTTGTTCAATATTTTGCATACTTGTTGTTGCTGTTATTAGATGCCATCAAGTTGAGTAAAGCTCACACACCTGAATCTTGTCCTATCGTATGTCACCCTCATCTCCTCTTTGATACAGTTGAGCCTGCTGTTGCAGTCCCCTATCAATCCATCTCATTGGGAGTCTTCCTTTCTTCACTGACACTCCACATTTCCAATTATGACATCCCTTTCCAAGGAATCGCCTTTCCTGGAAATATGTCCAAAATATGAGAGATAGAACTTCTCCATTCTTGCCTCCAAGGAGAACTGAGTGTACCTTTTCCAAGACATACCTATCTGTCTTTTTGGTAGTCTACTGGATATTCATTTCCCTTCTCCAACACCACAACTCAAGACATCAATTTTCTTCTGTCACCCTTATTCACTCTCTAGCTTTCAGATACATAGCAAGTTATTAAAAAGACCATATCTTGATTCAGGTACACCTTGGTCTTTAAACTGACATCATTGCTCTTTAGGATTTTGGAGAAGTCCCTGACAGTAGACAGGCCCAAAGCAATATGTCTGCTGATCTCCTGACTGCTGGTACCAAAGGCGTTTACTGTGGATTCAAGTGAGAAGACATGATTGGCTATTTCAATCCCTTCTCCAATTATAGCGGTGTTGTCTATTGGCCTAGTGGTAAGGATCTTCATTTTCTTGATTTTGAGATGTAATCCATATTGAAGGCTATAGTCTTTGATCTTCTGCAGCAAGCATTTCAAGTCCTCTTTACTTCCGTCAAGCAAGGTTGTATTGCCTATAAATTCTTCATTTTGTTGCTTGGGGTTTGAGGGTTTTTTCCCTCCCATGTCTTTCAACTAGAAATTGCAAGCATATTTTTATCTTTCAATTATTCTAACTCCAGGTTTTTATACATTTCATTAATAGCACTTGTCTTCTCAACATGTCCTTTGAAATCTTATACTTAACTCTTTTACTTTGCTATTTCTTGCAGTCATTTTTCAATCCTACATTTCAGAACAAGTTTCATACTCTCTTTTATGATTTCCATTTTGTTTTCCTTTCTCTCTTTTTAATGACCCTTTACTTTCTTCATATATGATACCTTTGATTCCATCTCACAATTTGTCTGATCTGTAGTAATTAATATTCAATGAATCAAATCTATTCTATTCTTTGCAAGTCACAGAAAACGGATTCTATTAGTCTTTGGAAGATTCTTATGGGTACCAAATTAGCTGGTGTTTATGACTAAAGTTTGGACAATGTCTTGTGCTTATGTAAATATGAAATGCTCTTATATGTTTCTTTTGGGTGTCTATATGAGACTAAATATATAAAATGTAAATAAAATAAAACTTCCAATTCATTAGGGCAGTGTATGCTGACAGCTTTAATGTGTACAAAAAATTAGCACTTTGAGCACTAATTATACAGATTAACTCTCCATGATGATCAAATGAACCAAGAATTCTTTATCTTAAATGAATTGCAATAAAGTCATACTAAGAGGCATCTAACCAACTACATCATTAAAATGAAAAGAATTTATAGTAAAGTTCCTGGTCTCTGGAGGGACAGACATCATTTCTTCTTTCAAATTAGCTTGCTTCAAAGTTTCCAAGAAAAATTGCTGGCAAGGGTAAATCTAGAAAACTGAGAATGGCCTTTTTAACAGTATAGCACAAATAGTACCACATCTTCAAAAAATAGAAGGTTTTAAACATCTTCTCTAATCTAATGTTCTCTAATCTAATGTTCTCCAATCTAATGTTCCTGTTTCCTAGCTGTTTTAAAATTACATATATTATGTTATAGCCAAAGTGTTATAGGAAATAAATTTCAAGCTAAATTTAAGAAAACTTTTACAGTAACAGTCAATATTAAGTATATTTCATTACACCTTAAAGTATCAGAGGTTAATGTTCTAGTGTTTTCTTTGTGTTCTCCCCTCAAGAATGTGTTCAATATAGAAAGAATAGCACTAATAACCATAAAACTAGCAATTTTAAATACTATCAGCATAACTAAGTATAATTGAAGCTTATTTGCACAACTACCTGAGAGTCATGGGATGCCACTGTGTCTGTCTTCTGTATTGGAGGATTTCCATCTGCAGCCATTTTAATCATACAGGCAACCCCGAGGCTGCCAACCGGCACTGTATAGCTAAAGTAAAACAGAAAGGGTCATTAGTGTATGTGTTATCGACTAGAACAGGGTATCTTCACACATGGGTGGTAAGTACTTCTTCAATAAGAGAGGTACTTTCTGGATCACAATAATCCTGAAATACAGCCTCCCCCAAGTGTGAACATTTTCAGGTAGATAAAAAACATATTTCTCTTCTAACATTCCATTTTATTTTCCTTCTCTCCCTGGACTTTAAATCAGGTTCTGAAATACTCTCAGAAAGTTAACCTTCCCCTTTTAAAACAAAAAGAGCTTTCTGTGTGTAAGTACGCGTTGATAGATTTAAGTGCCAACTGCAGTTGACATGTAGTCTCACTCAGGTAGGAGATCCTTGGACAAGTAACATCAATGTTGAGTGATACTAAACTCCCCAGGTGCAAAATTTCCCTCCCTGGCCTATGGTGAAATAGAAACAGAATAAGAAATGAAAGACTGCACACCCCTGAGCGTTAAGATTACACTCTGATACAGTTATCAGAAAGCCTGCCGCTAATGTACTGCCTGGTACTGCGTCTCAGAGATAAAGAAAAGTATCAGGTAAAAGGAATTTGTAGAATGAATAGCAGAAATGATCACGTGCAATTGAAACTTTATCAGGGTTTATAGAACACTGCCATGTCACCAAAATAGTGAAATGCTTGGTAGACTTCGGAAATAATGGATTAATACTTTTAAAATAAAAATATTAATAAGCTATTGTCCTAGAATTTAGGATTTGTAATGCTAGTAAACCACATTGTTAGGATGTTTGTGCTGTAGGAATAATATCTGAAGTGGATTTACTAATAATAACATGACTTTCTGTCTGGTGGTGGGAGTGTGAATCATACTCATTTTCTCTGGCACATCTGGCACTTTTTCTTTGCAAATCCTGGACAAGAAACACCAAAATTTGATTTTTCAAAAAAATCAACCAGTTTGCCTGGTACTGAAAGGCATCTTGATAAGCAAGAATTTACTGTCAAAAGTAGGGAACTTCCTGGTAAGTTGGAGCCACTGGTCATTTTACTTTTCAAACACACACACACACACACACACACACACACACACACACACACACATCCTTTTTATTAAATAATTATGCCTAAATAATGACTTCTTTTTAAAATAAATTTCCAGATGAAGTTGAATGGAAAACAAATAAGAAAAAACCCACCAAACCACAAACCAACCAAACTTGACTGCTCCCCTCTCCCTAAAATAAAACTCAGCTCATTGCTGTAGAGTCAGAACAATTAATAGGTGACCTTCCCTTAGCTTTCTGAGGCTGTAAATCACATGGGAAGGGGATGCCCATCTTTCTCTCACAAATGTAAGCCATCAAAGAGGTAACACTTTTGGAGTAGCCCTGAAAATCCTTAGGATTAGGTCATGATGCCTATATATATGTGTGTATAAAAAGACAACAAATCTACTGCTGTGTAGTGGATTCCATCTCATAATCAGTCTTCATGAAACTTCTGAGGCTGTAAACTTTGATGAGATTACTCTTCTTTTTCCTGCAACTAACTGTTAATTCCAAACCTTTCAGTTAGCAACCTAATAATTAACATACTACATTACCAGGGTCTCATCTCCAATAGAACAGGTTTTCCTGCCCCACCCCTCTCTTTTCAGAAAAATAAAATCTGATATATTCCTTCCTCTACACATTCCACAATTCTTTTGACCTCAGTTATAATTTACTTGGTCACTTATAATTCTGATCAGTGTTGCTACACTTTACTAACTTTTAGGTTTCTATCTTTTTGAGTGAGTCTATATTCCATGAGAATATTAAAAATGTAAAACATTCGTTGATTCCAAGAATCATTCATAGTTTCCCATTTTTTATGAACTGGACGCTGTAGGGATATATTGAAGCTTATTTGTCACAATAGTTGGTGTGATAAATGTAACTGTATAAATGGATTAAGTTAGTGAAGGAGGGAATAATTTTCAGGAGATATGCATATTCTTGTTACCAAATAATAAAAATACTCAATGTTTAATTCAAACTTTTTTGAAATCTGAGCTGCAGTTCTATAAGGAGCATCCACTGTTTTTATTTTTCTATGCTTACCTTTTCTTTCCCAGATTCTTCCACCAAATATTTGCTTAATTTATGTTTTTTAAATTAATGTTCTGATTGGACCAATTTTTTACATACGTGAATTCTGATCACCTTCGTTTTATGTGTTTCATATTTACTCATACACAAAACTGTATCATAAGAAACAAAAAAATGCTCTCTAAATAAGTTAGATATTGTACCATAAACAAGTTAGCTATTATGTCACACAAATAATTTGTGGGAAAACTCAAGCATGTGTCCTGTATGCCTCTTAAGGATTGCTGAGCCACCCAAGTCTAATGATTTAAAGACTCAAGGATCATATTTTGAGATAATCCATTGACTGGCTGAGAGATCTTAAGCAAACTACTTAACCTTTGTTCCCTGAAGTATGATTATCTATTCAGAAGGGAGAAAATGATTCTTAGCTCATAAATGGTTTGTGAGAATCACATTATTTAATATACATAAATCATTCAGGGCTAATATTAAAATCCAAGTTAAAGCAATTGTTTGCTGACTAGACAGGGGTTTCTTAAGAGATTTTCATGAAAATAAATTACACAATCAAGTTGAAGTGGTCATCTACTTCTACAAATACTGCTGTAATGGAATTTGAAAAAAAAAACAACCATAAAACTAACAAAACCCCCCCAAAAACCCACCAAAACCCAACACATCCAAGTTGTATCATCTTATAAATTTTTAAAAATGCCCTTATCAGTTTGTGCTTTGAATCTACAGTCTCAGGAATGTTTACCAATATGTAGAGGAATATCTTGATCTGACTGAGACAATTTATTTGCAAATGTTTTTAAAATCCTGAACAAATTGAAAGTTCTAGGTATTCCAAATCAGGGCAAAGTTGTAAAAATGTAAATTAATGAGAGCTGATTGGTTAATTAAATAAAATATCTTTATATTGCTGAATTACTTGGTACTTTCACCACTCATCTGTTAGTTTGTGTATTGTGGCTGTTTGCATGTTGATGCCATCTGGGAAGGAATGCCATTGGTGCTTTGAATACCAGCAGGGTTTGGCATGGTAGATAGGTATTAGTACAGTTTCTAGACAATCACAGACTAAGAAGGAGAACTTGGAATGCTACTTCCCCAAAAACTGACCAGTAAAAATC
>NW_006399948.1:944355-946752 GCF_000299155.1 Elephantulus edwardii
GTATCGTTGGATTCTATTTGCCAGTATTTTATTTAGGATTTTTGCATCAATATTCATGAGAGATATGAAGGTTATCCAAAACCAACTAAAACAGTACGTCAACAGAGAACTACCAGATACACAAACTGGATGTCACAGAGGTCACGGCACTAGGGATATTGTTACCAATTTCAGATGGATCTTGGATAAAAGACAGAGTATAGGAGAGATGTCTATCTGTATTTTATCAACTATCTAAATGCATTTGACTGTGTGGATCACAACAACTTGTGGTTAGCATTGAGAAGAATGAAAATCTCGGAACATTTGGTTGTGCTCATGTGAAATCTACACCCATGCCAAGTAGTTGCTGTTTTAACAGAGCAAAGGAATACTGCATCCTTCAAAATCAAGAAAAGAGTGCATCAGGGATGCATCTATACCTTTTCGGCGTATGTGCTAAACAGATCATTGAAGAAATTAGTCTTTGTGAAGTAGAATATGGTATCAGGATTGGAGGAAGATTCATCATCACCATCTGCATTATGCAGATGATACAACCTTGCTTGCTGTAACTGAGGAGGGCCTGAAGCATTTGATGATGAAGATCATGGACTGCTAGGAAAACAAACAGATTCATCCTGGAAAGGGTTAACCCGGGTGGCTCCCTGGAGGCAAGGATTCTGAGGCTCCATCTAACATACTTTGGACATGTTGCAAGGAGAGACCGGTCCTTGGAGAGGGACATTATGCTTGGTAGGGTGGACGGACAGAGAAGGAGGGGAACACCCTCTATGAGGTGGAGTGATTTAGTGACTGAAGTAATCGGCATGGGTGTATCAGAGGCAGTGCGATTGGCACAGGACAGAGCTGAGTTTAGGGCTGTTGTACATAGGGTCGCTGTGAGTCGCAAACGACTCGACGGCACATAACAACAAAAACAACATCAATAATTGACACAGAAATCTTATCCTTTTATAACAGTACCATTGTTTCCATTTATCCTCTCCTCTTATGATAGAAGCAGGAGTGACATTCACTTTCTAAATAAAATGCTTCTGGAAACTCCATGAACTTTGATAAATGTCGATAGTTGTACAGGAGCTTCAGGCCTTTTGTTCATAGGGTTGCTATGAGTTGTGCTCTACTTAAAGGCAGTCAACTACCACAACAACTTATGATAGAGGATGAATTGCCTCCCCAAACTCACGCCTCTTACTCTTAATCTATGCATAATTAAGCTTTTGATTTCTGTAGTGTGTATCTTCCCTGCTTTCTGCCCTCTCTCTGACCTTGCCTGTCCATCCTTCCCAGTCTGCTCTGATGTCTGCGTATGATGCACTCTGGTAGTAGAGCTAAGGAGCAGAGTTGAAAACCAAATTGACTAAGACAGCACAAATACTTTATAGGACCTATCAATGACAAGAGTCTAGTGGTCTAGTGTTAGGGATCTGTACTGCCAAGCCAAAATTATGCAGTTCAAATCTGCCAGCTGCTCTGAGGGAGAAAGATGGGTAGTTTCCTTTCATGCTCCTTACTATCTCTGAAAACCTTCTGGAGTGGCAGCTATTAGTTTTGATTCGATGGTATATAACAGCAGTGGCAAGTACTGAGAAGGAGAGCATGACACACCACCATATTCTGTACTGTTAGCACTTGCATTGGTGGTCAGATCCTGAGAGGACCTCCAGAAGACAATCATAGTGCCTTGAGGATGCATGGGAGTGGTTGTGTTTGGGGACATCTGTGATCTCTCAACTTGGAACTCAGCTTTCTGGTTAAGGGAAAGGTGGGATACAAGGGCCCCGTAGATCCATGAGAAGTTGCATTATTAAATAAGGGCCCTCATTTGATTCCACAGTCTGATGAGGCTGGTAAAATCAGGCTTTATTCTCTACCAAGTTGCTTTGTGCATATTTCTTTCTTACTTTGTTATTCCTCATATGCCTCATATGCCTCTGGTTCTTTCTGAAAACTTCAGCACTAAGCATGCTGCCTGATGCATAATATGCATTAAATACTTATTGATTGAAGAGAAGTTCATGAATTATAATCATGTAAGATAAGACAATACAGTAATATTCCTAGATGGGATATTCCTAGACGGGATATTTCCTATGCCTGCTCAGCGCACAGTCTGGTTCCAAATATTCATTTTGATAGACTAGTCCCTTATACCCACTCAGTAATAGGAAGTGAAGAGAGAAGTCAAGGATGATTTAGGTACTATAACTAATTCTGCCACAAACAAATAGTCTGTATGGCTTTAGACAAATATTTGAACCGCAATGTATTTCTTGATATGTGTCTTGAGATATATGTATCTCCCATAATCACTGCTGTCATGTTGTTTCTGATATCTATCTATCTATCTATCTATCTATCTATCTATCTATCTATCTATCTATCTATCTATCT
>NW_006399948.1:946852-955101 GCF_000299155.1 Elephantulus edwardii
ATTTTGTGTGCGTGTACCGTCAAATCAGATCTGACTGGTACAGGAGGATATTGCGCCTCCTTCTCCGGCAGAGCATCTGGTGGATTCGAACCGTGTTCCTCTGGGAGTGCAGTGCAGCTTCTTGCCACTAGGCCACCAGAGCTCCCCTGGAGAATTGTCTTTTCATAGTCAAGTCAACCTAAATTATAGGGATACAGTAAAGCATAGAAGACTTTTGTTTGTTAACACGGCATGATTCAAACTGAGACGAAGGAGTTGTAAATACCCACTCATAATTAAAGTGGGGAATATAAGAAAAATGAGTCTAGGAAAATTGTAAGAGGTCAAAAAGAAAATGAAATATGTAAAGATCAACATCTTGGGCCTGAGTAAGTGGAAATGGATTGGTATTCTATATACAGTTGACTATGCAGTTGTTGCATACTAACAAGAACAAACAATTACAGCTTGGAGATTGCAGCCAGAGTGCTATTTGGGGGCAAAGATGGTAAAGGTTCACCTCACATACTTCGGGCATGTTGCTAGGAGGGGCTATTTCTTAAAGAAGAAAATTATGCTCAGATAGGCAGAGGGTCAGTGAAGGAGAAGAAGACTTTCAACCAGGTGTATTAACACAGTGACTGCTGCAATGGGCTCTAGCGTATCAGGAAGAATAAGGACGGCACAGGATAGAACAGGGTTCAGCTCTGTTTACAGGATTGCCATGGATCATACTTGACCTGAAAGCATCTAACATCAACAACATGCAGTTGTTATATACCATGAAGTCAGAGCTGATCTGTAACTGACTCTCTAGGGAGTTTTCAAACACAGTCTCTTGGGAGGAGATTGCCCATCTTTCTGTGCAGAACAGCTGGTGGATTTAACTGGGTGCCTTCAGAATTGCAGCGTAGAAAATCACCACTAGGCCACCAAAGCTCCAACTGTCGATAAATATGATATCTTTATCTTTAACAAAAATAACATTTCAAGACAAATTGAAGTACAGCACCGACAGTGATAGAATATTAACCATATAGCTACACATAAAGATGGCAGGTTTATAATTATTTAAATTTATGTAAATTAATGATTTTTACCAAGTTCTATAGTTTTAACTTGATCAAGTATACAAACAAACTATATTTATAATTACTGGTGATGTTGGAAACAAAGACAAAAGCTCTACATTTGGAAAATAGGGTTTTGATTATAGAGAGGTTGATGGAACATATAATAGAATTTTGTCGGACCAATAACTTGTTCATCACAAATTCCTTTTGCAAAGAATACAAATAATGACTATATACATGGTCTTGGATGGACGGTATATACAGGAACAAAAGTGACTACACTGTGGGAAAAAAAATAATGGAGAAGATTTACATTATGTCAGAACAAGGCCAGAGGATGACTATGGCAATTCTCATACAAGTTCAAGTTGAAGCTGAAGAAAATGAAAACAAGTACTCAAGAGCTGAAATATGACCTGGAGTATATCTACTCAAATAAATCCTACTTAAATTTAGAAAACATCACAAGGATAGATTTGATACACTGAACACTCATTACTAAAACCTAAACTAGTTATAGGAAGTCATTAAGGACATTAACTGATGAGTCAGTTTCAACTCAACGACACACAACAACACCTGTGAAAAGCAAAGTTTTAGTAAAAATATAGGAAAGAAAGGACTAAAATGAATGTCAGAAGAGATTCTGAAACTTGCTTTTGAACATAGTATTAAGGCAAGAAGAAGAATTTATAAAGTTAAAGAACTAAACAGCTTTCAAAGAGCAGCTCAAAGACAAATCAAAGTGGTATAACAAATTGTGCAAAAGCCTGAAGTCAGAAAACAAAAAAAGAAAAGCATTTAGAATGTCTCAAACCAAAAGAACTGAAGAAAAATTCAGTCTTAAGTTGAAATACTGAAGATTTCTATGGTGATCTAGTGGTAAGAAGTGTGACAGGCAACCTCCTTCTGTGCGATTTACTGTCTTTGAAAAGCCAGTGGAGGCTCAGCTATGAGTCAGGTCCAACTTGATGGTACACAACAACAACATGCATAAAATATTGGACATTGCAGGGAAGTATTAAAAGAAAATGTAAGGAATACTTAATCATTATTCCAAAAAAGATGATCAACATTTAACCATTTCAAGACAAAAGATATGCCCAAGAAACAACGGTATTGAAGGAAGAAGTCTACACTGAAGAAACAAACAACAACAAAAAAACCACAACAAAACAAAACCAAAAAACAAAGCTTCAGGAAATGAGGTAATGAAGACCAGTTTAAATGTTTTGAAAAGCAGATAAATTTTAGGAATATTTACTGACCTACCTGCATTGTGAAATCTGGAAGAGATTTACCTTCCATCAACTGGAAGAGATTCATATCTGTGTTCATTTCAAAACCAGGTAATCTAACAGCATGCATAAATTATTGGACCACATCTTTACTATTACATGTAAGTAGTTTTGCTCAAGCAAATAAAAGAGAATAATTGTTACTATTTAATAAAAACTGACTCAAGGTTGACTCTACTGAAGGTTTTCAGAGGCAATTAACTGTATGGGGAAAATGGCCCATCTTTTTTTTTTTTTTTTCCCCGAGGAGCAACTGGTAGATTAAAACTGTGTCTTTGGGTTGACTGCACAACACTTTACCGCTAAACTACCAGCATTTCCTAAAAGAATGGTTGTATTGTTGAGTACCATGAAGATGGAACCAACCATAGCTGATCCTCCAGCAGATTTTCAGAGGTAGTTAATCGCACAGGAGGAGATTGTCCATCCTTCTCCCATGGAGTAAATAAGAAGGTGAATTATATTAAGGAGAATACAGCATCAGTGTTGGAAGAAGAATCATGAATACTCTATAATATATAGACAGTACAGTCTCCAGTATAGTGGATCATATTTGATTTGAAACACCCACGCCAATTTATTTCATTTTGCCAATACCTAATATGTCAGTATTTATGAGCTCCATTTATTTCTTAACAATGTCCAGTTTTCCTAGATTCATGCTTCTCACATTCCACATTCCAGTCACTAGTGTCTGCTTACAACTGTTCCTCCTTTATGTTTTCATATTTGAGGGCTCAGCCTCAGTTGCTGTATCTGCTAGTCTACTTTAAATGTGCTCTATTGCACATAGGGTTTCAAAGGCCTGTTATTTCAGAAGTGAATGGCCAATCCATTTTTTTTAGTCTCTCTTAATTAGAATGCTCACATGTAGAACATATCAGACAATAATGTAGAATGTATCAGACAAACATTTTACAGAAAGGAGAAGATGAAAGACATTTCCCAATCATAGAAGCAACTAGTATATTCAGTGTTGCTACCTGCACTTGACAAGTGTGTCATGATTCATCCCTTTCCTGGCTCCACCAGCATGCCCTTCCACTCCTGCCTACCCCATTCAACACTTACCTCTACCCTTGATAGGATGGCTTACGTCTCAAGCCTTCTGTGCTTCTGTGGGGTGGTAATTGAAAAATAAATAATGTAAAAATGTTTTTCCCCGGTTAAAACACTAGGCATATTTCCTGCAAAGGACCTTTTTAAAGTGCTAATCATTGAAGCTAAACATCAAGAAAGCAAAGATTCTCACCACTGGGCCGATTGGCAGCATCATGATGGATGATGAAGAATTTAATATTGTTGACAGCTTCAGTTTGCTTGGCTCTACAATCAACACTCTTGGTAGCAACAGCCAGGAAATTTTAAGATGGATTGCACTGGGAAAGTCTTCTGTCACAGACTTCTCCAAGGTACTGAGGGGCAACGATGTCAGTTTGGAGACTAACGTGCGCAGGATACAGGCCATGGTCATTGCAATTACTTGCTATGCATCAGAGAGCTAGACAATGACTAGAGATGATAGAAGGAGAGTTGATGCCTTTGAGCTGTGGTGCTGGAGAAGAGTATTGAATATAACATGGATTGCTTGGAGAGCAAACAAGTTCATCCTGGAGAGGGTGAAGCCAGACTGTTCCTTGGAGGCAAGAATTCTGAAGCTTTGTCTGACATACTCTGGACATGTTGAAAGGTGGGATCAGTCCTTGGAGAGGGATGTCATGCTTGGGTGGTGGATGGACAACATGGGAGAGGAAGACCCTCGATGAGATGCATTGATTCAGTGACTGGGATAATGGGGGTAGGTGTGTTGGAGACAATAGGATTGTTACATGATAGAGCAGGGTTTAGGGCTATTGTACATAGAGTCCCTATGAGTTGCAGGAGACTCGATGGCACATAACAACAACAACATCTGTTTTATTTTTACAATTTATCTTTTGACGTGATAGTTCTTCATTTTGCTTCTTCCATCCTAAAATGCTTAGTTTAAAAATTGTGTTAAAAATTTCCATAGATTTGCTTTTTTCTTGAGTTATTGATGTTTCATTTGTTAATTTCCTTGGTTGTTGTATCAGTATTCACTATTCCTATGTGTTTGTTACTGTGATATGCAGGCTCATTTTCAGAGGAGGTGCTTTTGTCATATCTTTTTTCTGCACTCTTACTGTCTTTTCCATCTTTTCTTTATCTCTCTTCAACCCTATTGGTCTAGTGATTTGGAGATTTCTGCCACCTGCTCTTCTGAGTTCCTTAACCAGCATCTTAGCTAATGCCCTACTTGTCCTGTGGTGATACTGAAGCTATCCAAAATCACTTTCAGAGAACCAACAGAGATTGCGTGGTACCGTTCTGCTCATTGCACCATGTTTGCATTTTGAACTCTGATGACCTAGTGGTAAGGAGTTGTTTTACCAACCCAAAGGCATGGCTTCAGGGATGGAAGGTAGACAAACACCTCTGTGACTTATTGCCTCTAAAAACCTGCTGGAGGGTCAGCTATGAGTTGGTTCTGACTCGACAGCATATAACAATAACAGCATTTAGTTCTATTCTTGAGACGTTTACTTTTTGTATCAAAATTTCAGATGATAGTCTTTCTATGCCCGTGGTGGCTGTGTATAAAATATTGGGTTCCTCAAGCTAGTCAGTTTGAATGAAATATCCTCCTCTATTGGAGAAAGATGGACAGCCTCTGTCACGAAGAGTTAAACCCTCAGAAACCTGATGAAGGATTACTGAGTCAAAACCAACTTGATAATATTGAGTGTAATGAGAAAGTAGTGATATGCCAGTGGTAGTATTTTTACCTTCCATTAAAAAGACTTATGTGTCATTCCCAACCAATATCCCTCAAGCATTGTCACTATCTGTTACTGGAGGCTTAGGTGTTGTTTTGAACCAAACAGGTTTCAATGAGGTTTCCGGGTTGAAAAAGAATAGGAAGAAAGGTCTGGTAATCTACCCCAACAAGCAAACAAAAGGCCCATGAATCACAATGATGAAATGATTGTGTATAGTCACTATGAATTAAGGATCAACTTAACAACAACTAACACCAACAACATATAGAATAATCTTGATCATAAAAATAATGGTAGTATTATTTTCAGTCTCAAGAATTCTGCTAGAGTGATTGTTTTTTTTGTCCCTTTTCAGAAGCCAAGATCTTGACTGCCCCTTTGTTTCTAAGACTTGGCAGATTTGCAGCAAAGCTTTTTTACTGTGCTGCATTTTTGTTCTTTCTTGTACAGAAAGATGATTATCTTGTTTCTGAGTCTGCCCTCATGTTTTCAGTTTTCTATTTTTGAAGAAAATTTCCTGGGTTTGACACTCACGAGTAGCTGCAAAGTATGAAGTCAAAGAGTCATCTTGACCAGAAAGCTTCCCATTTTTCTTTTGTATAATAAGAAGAGACCACAATTAGAGATCAAACTAAATCTTTGCCTTTGAAGGGCCACATGAATAGCAAGTTAGCTTTTATCTGTGAGAGGTAAGATAAAGAAAAAATAAACAAGTAATTTGGAGGTGTCTGTATGATATTTGCAGGGTTTAAATTTGGAAGGACTAATTTTCTTTGGCTTTTTCCATCTTAAGTTTGTGTTGTGCTAAAGGCATTTCAATGCATCTGCCTCACTCCTCCATTCTCTTTTCAAATGGCACATTTCAAAAGCGCATGAGTAAAGTAGATTGTTTTCTCTCCAGAGAGAGATAGGAAGTATGGATTTTTTTTCTTCTCTAAGGTTCCTATCTTTGCTTTGTCAAATTGTGGAAATGTATAAGTCAATGTATTAAACCACAATAAAATTAAAACCTTTAAAAAACTGCTGCAATACCATATTAAGGACACGCAAAGCATGCTTTATGCATCATTGCAACAGCTTCAGAATTTTGACGTTCTGAAGTTATTATATAGCAGTCACATAAGTGAACAGCACCAGCTGCTTGTAGGGATTTGCATATAATTGATGCTGTTACTAAATGCTTTCACTGGTACAAATTGTAACTCCCCACTCCCCCATCATTCATTTGGCTATTACCAAACAATGATGCTGGCTTGTCAATTATAGATGTGGGATATAGATTAACTTTGCTAGTCAGTAATTTATTCCTATTTTTTGTACCCTGTGGCAAACTTTGAAAATGAGTACACTAACAAATCTACATAGTGAGGACTGTAATAGGAGTCATTGAATGAATCTCCAAATGAAGAACTACTGCTAATCATCATTGCTCTGAATTATGAGCATTTATAATGCATACCTATTAAGCACCACCCCGGAAATTTAATTTAAGAGTATTTTCTTAGGCTAGACATAGAACTGAGAGAGTTTATCTTCAATTCTTAGCATCTGTGATCTCCAGTTTCATCTAAAAGCTTTAAGGGAATTGTGACTCTTTTGCATGAGATTAGCTGGGCTAGGAATCTTGCTGCCCAGAACTCATTATCAGCAGATGGCAGTAAAGGTACATGGCAAAGACGGAGGTAGTTAAAAGCACTCTGTCTCCACAAAGACTGACATAGGATCTAATTAATACTATAATTATGTTAGCTCTCAGTTTATAACAGGAATAAATGAGGAAAAAATATTTAAACGATTATATATCAGGCTATATGGATAAACTGTAGGTAACTACAGCTTTCCTTGCTAGTTCATGGAACCAATCATATTGTCATAGTTGTATATGTGTATTTAAGAAAGTTCTGTGTGAGCATGTAGCAGCCTGAGCAACACAGCCATATTTCTTGAGGTTGTCAGTACAGTTCAGCAAATTTATATGTAAAAACAGTGTATAGAGGGATCAGGTAGAAAAATTACAGTGTTATACCAAACAAAGGCAATGTGAACACACCAAAAGCACCGTGAAGCATTGTGGTTTTAGTTCTGATTAGGCTTGCCTACAGCCTCAAGGAATTGGCCAGGCTGGCCATACACCCAGCTGTATTAAGGGTCTCTTACATAAGATTTTTGAAGACTTCTCAGTTCTGGAATACTGTGGTGAGATTATTTCATTTCATTTTCCAGTTAATAATACATCATGGAAGAAAAAAGAGACCTTTTCCTGTGAAGCACTGATAGTAAAAAGAGAATTTATGATGATTCCTAGAACTGTTGAAATAGGAAATTCATTTACACTCTTGATTAATCAGAGCAACTATCAAGGGAATGTCCAATCAACCATCAAGCGATATTAGAGAACATGATTTTTACTTCAAACTACACTGTTGAATTAATACACAGTGTGTTCCATAGGATATTCTATAGATTTCTAAAGTTGTAAATTACATGGGAAAAGATTGTCTATTTTATTTATTTTTCATTTCAATGAACAACTACAGAGATTTTGGAATTCCGTTCATTCATTGTTGCACCCTTCTCCCCACTCCCCCACCCGTTTGCTCCTCTCCTTGAAAAGCAAAAGAAAAACTCCCTCATTGGTACACAATCACCCCAGTACATTTTTAATGCATACAACAACTGGTGAATTTGAACCACATGATTTAGAATTGTTAGCAAAACTCTACTATGTCACTAGACCTTCCGCCATACCTCAGAGACAAAGAAAAAAGTGTTTTGTAAAATTGTAAGAGAAAGAAAAAAAGGAAAATTGTGTATGCAACTAAAGTATAATTTAAATTAATTTGCCAGGAAATAATCTAAAATTAAAATTAAAAAGGTGTAGTTAATAATGTAGAAAAGTGAATAACTGTTACATAATCAATACTAGGCAGGTGATTCAACAGAATGTGGAAATTATGGAACAAGAACATTAATAGCACATACAAGAAAAATCTTTTTTTTTTGTTTTGTTTTGATTATTAAATTTTATTAGTTTTAATGAACATTTACAGGGATTTTGGGTTTTCATTCCTTCATTGCTGCACCATTCTCTCTACCCT
>NW_006399948.1:960366-964448 GCF_000299155.1 Elephantulus edwardii
ATTATTATTATTATACCTACCAATCTACCTACCTACCTACTTACCTACCTACACCAGGGAGCTCTTGTGGTCTAGCGGTAAGAAGCTGTGCTGCAATCCCCAAAGCATACAGTTTTAATCCACCCATGGTTCTGCCGGAGAAGGATAAACAATCTCCTCCTGTGTGATTTGGAAAACCAGTTGTGTGATTTTGAAAAACAGCTGGAGGGTCAGATATGGGGTGGTTCTGACTCAATGGCACATAGCAACAATAATACATATAAGAGTTCTGGTGGCCTAGTAAGCAAGTTGTGCTGTCAACCTAAAGGCAGGTGGTTTGAATCCACCAGCTGTTTCAAAGAGGTGAAAAATAGGCAATCTCCTCTCATATGATTTATTGCCTTTGAAAACCCAATGAGAGGTCAGCTATGAGTTGATTCTGACTAGACAGCATATAACAATAACAAGAATGTATGTATTAGATAAACTTCTAAAATAATTCTTCATATGAAATAATGTATTGAGAAATTCATCCTATCCTTCCTATTCTTTTTTGATTTATAATCATGTCTTATGTGAAAACCTTAATATCAAATTTATTGTCACTTAATTCTGATTAAAAGTGGGTCTTTATACAAAATAACCATGCTGATTTCATAATTCAGTGTTCTTTAAAACTATACCAACATGTCTAAGTCACTTAAAAGCATAAGTAATGCACTTTCCTTTGTAAAGTAAAAATAGACATGTTATATGTTATATATATATGTTATAACATATAAATATAACATATAACAATATGTTATATTTTATAACATTGTTATGTCCCTTAGAGTCAGAACCGGCCCATAGCTGACCCTCCTATGGGTTTTCAAAGGCAGTTACTCGCACAGGAGACTGTTTTAACCTAGACAGTATAAAAATTAGGTTGAGATCAAAGCAGCATTTTAAGACAGTCATTTCTTTTTCTAACATATTTACGTTCTTTGATTTTTTTTATGTATTTAACACTTTTTTTATGACAGCTGAATTTCTTAAATGTGTACATCAATAATATTTTTAAAATGTGCTTTATTCTACATAAGTATATACTTACATGCACTTTTCATTGTATAGAGTTCAGAAGTTCAGTTAAATTGGAGATATCATTAGTAGTTGGTGTTTCAATTAAAATTTTGATAATATAGTTGGTTTTTAAATGCCAAGAAGGAACATGTGATAGGCTGACAAATGAACTCCCAAAGATACATTGTATTTTAATCCCAACTCATATATCCCAATCAACTGCAATTCTAACTCATAGTGACTTTGCATGTAGGAGTTGAACAGACCATAGAACTTCCAACGGTTCAATCTTTACAAACCTTACTACTTATCTTTCTCCTGAGCAGCTGCTGTTGGTGGCTCTGAATCTCTGCCTTTTGGTTGGCAGCCAAGGTCTTTTCAGCTGTGATTAAGGATTGATGAGATGGATTGATTCAGTGACTGGGGTAATGGGGGTGGGTGTGTCGGAGATGGTGAGATTGACACGGGATAGAGTGGGGTTTAGGGCTCTTGTTGCTATGAGTCATAGGTGATTCAATTGCACAAAACAACAACAACAATCATCCTGGGTCAGCTATAAACATTATTATGAAAGTTTTTATAAGAAAATAGCAAAGGGAGATAGGAGACACAGAAGAGACAGCGATGTGAAGATAGAAGTGAAGACTGGAGTTGATAGCCACAAGCAGAGGAAAGCTAAGACCAAGAATCAAGAGGGAGAGCTTGGATTCTCCCTTAGAATGTTTGGAGGAATGACAGCCTTACCTTGATTTTAGACTATGGCTTCTGGAATTGAGAAAGAATAAAGTTCTGTTCCTTTAAATCGTCAAGATCATGGTAATTTGTTAAGGTAATCATAGGAAGTCACAGATCAGGGCTTTTAATTGTTCTTAAATGAAACAATGGCATAAAGCTGAAAACTGATTGAGTACTAGGAGTATTCAATAGTTAAAATGTAATTCAGACATAAATCAGATTAGAATGTACCTATGTTGAATTGTAAGTGGACAACCTATTAAGATATGCAGATAATCTAAATGGTTTGAGTTTAACAGGTATTTCATTTATGGAGTGGTATGAGAAAGATTAGAAAGTGATAGTGTATTTCCTCTAACATTTTTGTGATGTTAATTTGCCATAAAACACTGATTTAATCTACATAAATCTATTGCAAACATTGAAAATCTTGTACCTGCACCCATTACTATTTAAATAGAATAATAAACACATCTTAACAGATCTCTGTAAAGTGCAAAGGGGATTCTAATCACTATTTCATCAAATACTATGGACTTTGGAGGTGACTACAAAATAAATTTAAACCAGTCACCTTATATGTACTTTTATTGCTTTTTGGAAGCAGACAGATACATATGCAGACACAGATACTATCAGCCTAACAGATAAGGAGTTGCTCTACCAATCCAAAGGTAGGCAGTTCAAATCCACCAGATGTTTCACAGTGAAAGATGGAACTATTCCTGAGTGATTTATAGCCTCTGAAAACCAGCTGGCAAATCACTATGAGTCAAACATAAAAAAACCCGTTACTATTCAAGAGTTTTTATCAAATATAACTGTTGAGAGATAGCTCACTGGCATTTTCGTCCTAAGTAGCTTTTATACTAAACAGCTGAGAATCTGGTGTCTTAATCTTGAGGAAAGGAATCCTCATAGACCAAAGGTTAAGTGCTTGGCTGCTAAGCTAAAGGTCAAGGATCAAACCTATCAGAGTCTATCCTGGTGGAAATGTGGTAGTCTGCTTCTGTAAGATTACAGTCTTGGAAATCCTGGGGAACAGTTCTACTATGTCCTTATAAGGATAATTTCAGTTGGAATCAACTGGATAACAGTGAGCTTTTAATGTTGAATAGAATAGTTGTTGTTGTTGATTGCCATCAAGTTGAGCAAGACTCATTGAGACCCTATGAACAAAAGGCCGGAAGCCTTTCTATAACTATCGACATTTATCGAAGTTCATTGAGTTTCCAGAGGCATGTTGTATTGGAAGTGGATGCGACTGTAGAAATGTTTAAATTATGAGTCCTTGATACCAAGGAAAGGCTCAATGATGGCAATACAGACATATGAAGAAATGCTATATATTGGAAGTTTTCTGGAAGTACAAGTATTTTAATGACTCCCCTAGAATCACCTCTACATTGCTGTTATATATTGTAGAGTCAGAACCAACCCCTGGCTGGCCCACTGGTGGGTTTTTAGAGACAGTAATCGCTTGAGAGGAGATCCTTCTCCCAAGGAGCAGCTAGTGGCCAGGCACCATGTGCATTTGAGATTGTAGCACAGCTTCTTGCCACTAGGCCACCTCTACACTGTTGTTGTTATTGTTATGTGCCCTCAAGTTGCCTGTGACTCATAGCAACCTTATGTTACAAAAGCCCTGAACTCTGCTCTATCCTGTGCCAACATTTTGGTCTCTGACACACCTACCCCCACTACCATAGGCTCAGAGTCTATCCATCTCACAGAGGGCTTTCCTTTTTGTGTTGTCCCTTCATCTTCCCAAGCATGATGTCCCTCTCCAAGGGCTGGTCCCTTCCTGCAACATGCCCAAAGTATGTCAGATGAAGTTTCAGAATTCTTACTTCCAAAGATCATTCTCATTTTACACTTTCTAGGACAGATCTGTTTGTTCTCCTGGCAGTCCATGGTATATTCAATACTCTTCTTCAGCACCACAGCTCAAAGGCATCAATTATTTTTCTATCACCTTAGTCATTGTCCAGCTTTCTGATGCATAGCAAGTAATTGTGACGACTATGGCCTATATCAGGTGCACTTTAGTCTTTAGACTAATAGTGTTGCTTTTCAGTACTCTAGAGAGTTTCCTGATAGGTGACATTCCCAGTACAATTTGTCTTTTGATTTCCAGAGCTGCTCTGAAAGAATTGACCTGCACATTGTTGTTGTTGTTGTTATGTGCCGTCGAGTCGCTTGCCACTCATAGCGACCCTATGTACAACAGCCCTCTCTATCCTGTGCCAATCTCACTGCCTCTGACACATCCATCCTGATTACCTCAGTCACTGAATCAATCC
>NW_006399948.1:965808-967253 GCF_000299155.1 Elephantulus edwardii
GTATACCATCTATTCTGACCTCTACATTACTTTGTGAAAAAATTAAGGGAAGAACAAAGATATGCCTATAGATGGTGAACCATTATCATCCTTCCTATAAACTTCCTAAGTAGCCTATCTACTCAGCCTTCCAAAATGAGAGTTTTCATTTTGCTTAAATAACATTTAAGACTTAGAATTTAAGAGAGATTTTTCCTTTTTTTTTAATAGGGAGGTTAGTGTCACTACTAGAAAGGAGAATATTAGGTTATATGAATGATTAAATTTTTCTTTCTGAGTAAGTACTAAAGTAGAAGGTCACAAACAAGCTCTTTTTGCTTTAGCGTATAGAACAAGAAAAGTAACCCATTTTTTCTATTCATGGTCTTTTGAAAATGCCAGAACACAATATGATCCTATGAACCTTTGTAATAAAATTACTAAGCAAGCCTTATAAAAGATATTAAACTCCAGTTAACTATCATACATGTACCAACATGAAGCTGGAGTTAAAGCAAAGAACTCGAGTGCTAGGAAGGACTAAGCATATAATCCATCCTTTTTCTCATAGGAAGATACCTTGTAAATAATGACTTTCAACTTCTGCTTGAAATACTGCTTCTAAAAGAAAACCTGTCACATTACAAGGCCATTTCTTATTTGTTTTACAACTCCGTCATTGCAAAAAAAGGCCATTTCTTCTTCATCTTCAAAACTATTTTAAAATTATTTCCCCTTCATTCTTCCAAGTTTCTTTGAGAGAAATGATCCTTTAATCAGCATATAGCTATTATATGTGTTTTCCTTTATGGGTTTGCTTGTATCTCCTAAAAAATATGCTGAAGTATTAACTCTCTGTTGTAACTGTCTAAAACAGCTATAATACAAATACCACAAGTAATGACTGTAATAAGCGGGTATTTATTTTCCCACAGGTGTGGAGGCTAGAGTCCTGAATTTAAGGCACTGTCTCTAGGGGAGACACCAGCTCTCTCTCTCTCTTGCCTTTTGAAATAGATGTAAGGTAAAATTGTCAAGAATTTTATTTTCTGAATTATTTTACATGAAATGATCTTGAGAATTTTATCTCTCAATTTGAGAAAGCACATTTATAGGTCCATTTACTGTAAAGAATTATAGTTAAAATTGTAACACTAATTAATATGAAAATAGATCAGAAATTCTTCTGAAGCTATTTTAAAATTAAACTTATCTAAAATTTAAATTTGACTATGACAGTTCATAGGGTCGCTATGAGTCATCTACGACTCAACGGCACCAAACAACAATAACAACAACAATGACAACAACAATGACAAAGAGAGAGCTGTGTTGGTCTAGTGGAAAGGAAGTTATGCTACCAGGCCGAAAGTGGGTGATTTTCATCTGCGGCCCTTGGCCAGGTTCAAATTGTTTTCGTGTCAAACATTCTTCTAGGTGGTATATCACTGGTCTGTGAGTTGCTG
>NW_006399948.1:975083-1012019 GCF_000299155.1 Elephantulus edwardii
GAAAAAAAAGAAAGAATGAACTGGGGAGGAGGGTAGAGAAAATAGTGCAACAATGAATGAATGAAAACTCAAAATTTCTGTAAATGTTCATTAAAATGAATAAAATTTAATAATAATAAAAAACCATTTATGATACTACTGAAACCGTATTATAATTTTTATATGTTATTGAGTCAATTACAATACTTTGCATCTCTATGAACAATGGCTCTCAATTTTGTCCTATCCTGAGCTAGCTTCACTAGCTCTGACACACTTGACCCCACTCAATAGTCACTGTGTTGATCCATTATGTTGAGGATCTTCTCTTGCCCTGATTCTCCACTTTTCCAAGTACATTTAAGGATTGGCCCAGATTACCTGGATTTTATTCTGAGTCATCATAATCTCATGTGTGTCAGAGCAGAATTCCATAGGAATTTTCAATGACTTCTTTTTCAAAAGGAGATCTACAGACTTTCATTCTGAGGTACCTCTAAGTAGATTTTTCATTCTGAATAACTGCCAAATGTTTGGTAAGCAGATAAGTATGAAACATATTCATTGTTGCATCCTAGGAACACCAACAATTCTTAAGACTTACTAAATTTTAAAGACAAAATTCAAAGTTAGTAAATTGAGAATGTTATTTGTGTTATTTTTTTAAGATAAAGAAACCTAAGCACAACAATGCAATTGATTTACCAAAACAAAGAAGAGGTAGAGTCAGAATTTGATACCCAAGCAACCTGGTCCCCAAGTCTACATGCTGAACTGCTATGTTAATAGTTCTCAAACCAGTTTTTATGTTAGAATCTTTGTGGAATCACAACAAAAAAGCAGACTTAACAAAACTTAACAGACATAACAAAACGACAGACTTCAAAGTGCAGGTCACATGCAATATCAGTTAGTTAACTTCTAGTCTCTAGAAATTGAATGTAGGCATATTGATAGGTATTTCTTGAAGTACCCAAGATGATTCCAATGTACAGATAAGTTTAAACATCTTTGTAATGTTCTATCTTGTCTTAAACTGGGGAGATCAAAGAACTCAGAGTAAACAAGTCAAGAAACATACAACTGAGGAATTAAAAGTAATAAGGGGAGAAGGGTGCAACAATGAATGAATGGAATCCCAAAATCTCTGTAGATGTTCATTAAAATGAAAAATAAACAACCTAAATTAAAAAAAAAGTAATAAGGAACATCTTAAATATATAGTAAATAATAACAAGCAACATTTTCTTAAGGAAAAAAAGAAATGAGACATTAAGCAGGGGCAAGATGGAATTGTATAATTTTTTGTGTGAAAATGGCTTATTTTTTGTGGCATGTGTCTTACCACAATAGAAAACAATTACACCTTTTAAAAAAGTTAAAAATAACAAAGTTGTAAAATAAAGAATGGCTGCTTTGAACATAGTACTCTTTTAAGTACTATCTGTATATGGCATCTGCATAACCTGTTATGAAGATGACACAGCCTTAGTTGCAGAAACTGAGGACCTGTATAATTCTATCATGTACATCTTTATTTCACATACTTTAAATGTCTTATCAGAAGGGACAAATTCTTAGAAAAATATACTATCCTGGTAAATGTAGATGCTCACTAGAAGCAAAGAAGTCCTTCATTGAGATAGAGTGACTCAGTGAGTACAACAACAGACTTGAGAATGGCAGAGGTGGTGACAATGCACAGGATAGGTTCAAGTCTTGTTCATAAGGCTACTATAAGGAGTAGTGGACTAGACTTGATGACACCTAACAACAATAACAACACTGTATAGTGTACTCACCAAAACAATATGAGAGGGTGATTAGCATTTAAAAGAATATGTCAACTACTCTCTTTTGAAGTAATAATAATACTATGCTGAGAAATAGTAGTATAGATAGACCATTGAAAACTTCTGAACTTTTTGTACTTCTCCAGGTGTGATTGTAGTTCAAATTTTTTAAATTCTCTTAAAAATAGAGGAATCTCTCATGGCTTAATGGGTAGGAAGTTATGCTGCTAACCAAAGATAGATGATTCTAGTCCACTCACTACTCTGAAGGAGAAAGACGAGACATCGCCTGTGCCAGATTTAGGCTCTGAAAACCAACCGGAGAGTCAGCTTTGTGTGATTTCTGACTAGATAGCTTTAAGTGAGTGAATCTGTTAGAGTAAAAGATAAGTGAGTCAAACAAAATGAAGCAAGGTTGAGGAGTAAAGAATTTTTTTATTTTATTTTATTATTTTTGTGTGAGTGTACCATCAAATCAGATCTGACTGGTACAGGAGGAGACTGCCCCTCCTTCCCCGGCAGAGCATCTGGTGGATTTGAACCATGCGCCTCTGGGATTGTAGTTGCAGCTCCTTGCCACTAGGTCAGCAGAGCTCCCCTGAGGAGTAAAGAATTTTAGGGCAGATACTATGAGATCCACCTTGTTGTTGATTGCCATTGAATTGAGCACAAGGCATGCGCTTTTGTATGAATAAAAGGCCTGAAACTTTTCTATAACGATCCTCATTTATCAAAGTTCATAGTTTCCAGAGGCATGTTTTTTAGGAAGTGGATGCCACTCCTGATCAGGACCCAATCAAAATAAAAACACAAGTTAGCATTACCTTACTGAGGAAGACCTCAGTGCCTCACAGTTGTGTCATGCTCAGTAATGTTAAACAATAGGTGGCAGCAGAAACAACAAAAGTGGGAGCTACCTGCCACATTTTGAACTTTCTGAGGCATCACGTCATTAGTCTAGACTTAAACCTTACAGCATATCCAAACCAGGAAGCAAGTCAACTATATAGATTCATTCCCCAGTAGCATTAGGTCCTCTCCAACCCTTTTCTTTTCTGCAGGAGTAATCCACTCATGTCTCTGGAGTATACTTTCTTTAATAAATAGTCTTTGTTTCACCTTTTTTTCCTATCTCCTTGCCTTTCCTCTTGGCAAGCTGGATGTTCTGTTGAGTTCATATGCTCTATGAAAGACTCAATTCACATTGTGACTATTTCAAACAAGACAATCAATAGTTTTTTTTAAGAGTCTCTATGCTTGCTGTACACTAAAAACAACTTTTTAAGGCCTGCTACAATTGCTGTATGTTGTGGTACTTCTGAAGGTCAGATATCATCTCTTCTAATCTCTCCTTGCCTGATGGACTACACAGCAATCAGACTGATTACATCTGTGGAATAGATCATTGGAAAAGCTCAATATCAGGCCAGGTGCTGACCATGGAACAGACCATCAACCAATCATGTGCAAGTTCAAACTGAAGCTAGAGAAAATTAAAACAAAGTCACAAGAAACAATATATGACCTTGAGTCTATTGCACTTGAATATAAAAACCATCTCAAGAACAGGTTTGAGGCCTTGAACACTAATGAACTAAGACCACATGAACTGTGGGATGGTGTAAAGAATATTATATGCGAAGAAAGCAAAAGATCATTACAAAGACAAGAGGCAGAAAAGGCTGAAATAAATGTCAGAAGAAACTCTAAATATTGCACTAGAATGCTGAGAAGCAGAAACAAGGGGAAGAAAACAAGAAGCTAAAAAATATATCAGAAGATTTTAAAAAGCAGCTTGAGAAGACAAAACCCAGTGTTATAATGAAAATATAGAATGGAATCAGAGAATCAAAATGGATGAATTTGTTCAGCATTACTAAAGCAGGAGGAACCGAAGAACAAATTCAAGTCTCAAGTTGCAATACTGAAGGATGCTATGGACAGAATACTGAATGATCCAGAAATCAACAAAACAAGATGGAAGGAAAACACAAAGTCACTGAACCAAAAATAATTCGCTGACAGAACAAATTAATGAAATGTAAACAGTAGTAACGAAAGAGGAAGTTCCAGTCCCTCTGGAGGAAAACTGGCAAAAAACTAAGGCTCCAGGAATACCAATTGGCATATTTCAACAAACAGGGCAGCATTGGATGTGCTCACCAGGCTGTGCCAAGAAATCAAATGGACATCTATCTGGTCAACTGACTGGAAGAAATCCATATTTATTCCCATTTCCAAAAAAGATGATCCAACAGAGTATAGAAATTTATTGAACAATATCACTAATATCACATCCAAACAGAATAATGTTGAAAATTACTAGAAATCCATAGAAAATTGCTAGAAATACAGTTGGGTTTAGACGAGGCCATGGGACTAAGGATATCATTACCAATGTCAGATGGATCTTGGCTGAAGGCAGAGAATATCAGAAGAATATCTTGTTGTGATTTATCACCTATGCAAAGGCATTTGTCTGTGTGGGTCACACCAAATTGTGGGTAATGCTGAAAAGAATAGGAATCTCTGAACACTCGATTGTGTTCGTCATCTATACCTACATTAGGAAGCAGTCACCAGAATAGCATGAGGTTCAAAATCAAGCAAGGAATGCTTTAGGGATGCATCCTTTGACCATACCTTTACAATCTATATGCAGAATAGATCATTCAGGAGGCTGGACTTTATGAGGTACCTGTATTATGCATATGACAGAACCTTATTCGCTGAAACTGAGGTGTACTTGAAGCATTTGCTGTGAAAGGTCAAGGATTTCAATATGGATTGTGTCTCAACATCAAGATAATAAAGATTCTTACCACCAGGCCAATCAGGATCATGATAGATAGAGAAACAATCTCTTCTTTCTTGTCTTCCACTCAACTCTCTTCGCATCAGCAGTCAGAAAAATCAGAAGATGAGTTGCTTTAGGAAAGTCTGCTGTCAGAGACCTCTCCAGAGTGCTAAAGAGCAATGATGCTAGCCTAGAGACCTAAGTGTGCCTTATCCAGGCCATAGTCTTCTCAATTGCTTGTTATGCATCACAGAAATGGATAATGACGAAGGATTACAAAAAGAATAGATGCCTTTGAATTGTTGTGCTGAAGAAGAGTTTTGTGCATCTCATGGCCTGCCAAGAGAACAAACAAGTCTATCATGGAGAGTTTGCTCTTTGGAGGCAACGATTTTGAAACTCTTTCTCAAATACTTTGAGCATGTTTTCAGGAGGAACTAGTGCTTAGAGAAGGACATACTGCTTGGTAGGGTGAATGGTCAACGCAGGAGATTTGGATTAAATGAATTGACACAGTGACTGTCGCAATGGAGACTGTGTCAGAGATAGCAGGGTTGGCTCAGGATAGGGTGATATTTAGAGCTACAGTTTATTGGATTCTTATGGGTTGCAGTTGACTCGATGGCACATAATGACAATACCACCACCACCACCACCACCACCAATCTTTCCTATGCAGTTTCATTGTTTAACCAACTGAGAAAGACAAAGGTAGGGAATTAACATCCTGGTAACAAGGCTAAAGTTAAGTAGGCAAAATATTGATCCTAGTATTTTTAGAATGTAAAAATAATTTTATGTAATTTTCTCCAAATAGGTTCTGCAAGTGTAACTAAGAGATTGGTTGCATAGATTCTTTTTGCAAGATATTAAAAGCACATCAATTACCTTTAAAGCAAACACAGATAAAATGAAAACAAATGAAAATTACTTAGACTAGGTTGGTTTCTCATTGTGAAAATCTTAAGAACTTATTTTTTGTGTGTAATATACATTGCTGAAAATTACTGAAATAGAAAAAGACTTGAAATTAGGATATTTGAGAGTGAGTGGGTCACACTACCTCTTAGATCTTTAATTTATTCATGAAATTCTTCTTTCAGAAAAGGTGATACAATATATAGTTTAAGATTATCTGGACAAATATGGAATATCTTTTTTTCTTATCTTTCTTTACTTTTGTTCTTAAAACAGTGCTAACCATTCTTAGTTTATGATCTGTGCAAAGACATGTTTTCATTTTGTTTTATAGATTGCAGATCTAAGAATTGGGTTTCAAAATATCTGTCTCATGCAGTAATTCTCAACCAGTGATGAATATGACCCTTGTGCAGGTAAATTTGTCAACATCTGGAGACGTTCTTGGTCATCAAAACTATAGCTAGATGATTTCTAGTGAAGGATGCTGCTAAAGGTGTGGGTATTGGTTTTTTAACTTAGTGAAAAATACACAGGACAGACTATACAACAAATAATTGTCTGATCCAAGAGGTTCATCATGCAAAAGTTGAGAAATCCTTTATTAACTACACTATGCTAAACCCTATTCAACTGTAGGGACAGATAAGGGAATCCCATTTAAACTTCCTTTAACTGGGTTTTGGTTAATTAGTATTTGCTCAAACAGTGCAAGATCTACATTAGAGTATCAGAGCAACTTAAACTTCTCAGCTCCTGCAAATTGTCCTGCTAAGGAGAAAACAGTAAGAAGAATTTGACAAGGAAAAAAAAAAGAGAAGGATTTGACAGAGACTTATCCATGACATTAAATGCACGCTTTTAATCTTGCTTTTGTTGGTAGATGTTATCAGGTGATTCTGATTCATATAATTTGTTGCTTTTGTAGGCGACTTTGAGTCAAGTATGACTCAAAGTGACCCTATGAACAACAGATCTAAATGAACCCTGTCCTATCCTGAGCCCACTTCACAATCTCTGGCACATTCAAGCCCATTGCTACAGTCACTGTGTTAACATGCCCGTGTGAGGGTGTTCCTCTCCTTCACCGTCCTTTCACTTTTTCAAGCATGATGCTCTTCTCTAAGGATTAGGATCTCCTAACAACATGTCCAAAGTACGCAAGACAAAGCTTCACCATCTTGCTGCCAAGGAAAAATCCAAGGTTCACCTTTTCCAAGACCTATTTGTTCTTTTGGCAGTCCATGGGATATTCGGTATTTTCCTCCAAAACCACAGTTCAAAGGCATCAGTTCATCTTTCTTCATTGTCCAGCTCTCAGATGCATAGCAAGTGATTTAAAAGAACCACAAACCCCAAAACCCCAAAAACAACAACCATGGTCTGAATCAAGCCCACATTCGTCTTCAAATTAACATAATTGTTCTTCAGTAATTTGGATAGGTCCCAGACTATGGACTTTCCCAGTGCAATACATCTTCTGATCTGACTGTTGAGGCCAAGTATGGATTCAAGTAAGATGACAGTTTCAATCTTTCCCCCTTCTAACACCATGTCACTTAGGGAGCCAGTGGTCAGAATTTGTGAGGTGGAATCCATATTGAAGACTACATTTGACCAGTATGTCAAATAATTCTGTGTATAACAGCATTAAATATTTCTGGTCTTGCATCATCCTCACAAGCATTGCTATATTTGAGCCTGTCAATCTAACATTTCTTTGTCCAGCGACTGGTCTCTTTTGATAACATGCCCAAAATTATACATTTAAAATTTAGAACTCAAGAGATATAAATGGAATTGTATATCAAGCATGCTTCAATCACTAAGTCAAAAAAAGCAGAACCCATATGGCAATCACTCTGATGACAGTTCTTTGGTGCCCAGAATATGTATATTTCATTTGACTAAGAAACAATAATAAACCTAAGAATTCAAAAGGAGTTCTGGTGGTGCAGTTTGTTGCATGTTGGCTGTGAAGTGAAAGATTAGTGGTTTAAATCTACTCAATGGCAGTGGATTTGGTGGTTGACTTGCTAGGATTCAGAGTGCTTAACCATAAAAGGTACAAGTATTATTATTGAAAATGTATTACCGAGTCTGGAATGAGAATTCCAGAGTGGAGTATATTTGGGATGGGGGTGAGGTGTGTGGGGGATTGTATACCAATAAAGGAGTTTTTCTTTTGCTTTTCAAGGAGAAGAGCGAACTGGGAGGGGGGTGGAGATGAAAAGTGCAACAATGAATGAATGGAAATACAAAATCTTTGTAGATATTCATTGAAATTAATAATAATGAAAAGAAAATCCAAAAAAGAAAATGTATTACCAAAGATCGAATATACTTTCTACATCCTCAGAATAGTAAGAGCACAATCTTTAAACTGATGCTTCTATTTTTTCTTATCGTGAACTAATTACATTTTCTTATTGTGAATTAATTACATTTTCATGACATCTTAATTGCTTCAATTTCTTCTAAAATTTTCATTGTATTGCTTCTAAAACAATTTTTAATTACGACCACTTTAAATTCTACTACACTGAGCATTATGTAAAAAGTGATCGTTAGGAAACTTGATGGCAAATTTTCAGAAATTCGTTCTGGATTATCCTATTAAAATTGGATTCTGTGCCCACCTCTGAAGTTTTGCCTTGGACAGTGCTTCTTCTGATCTTGTTGAGAACGTTATATTTGAACTAAAGAGCAGTGTTGTATTTCTGAAAGGTTTCAATGAGAGTTCCGATTTAGACTTGTTCTTTCTTCCTGTGATAACCAGACAAGTAATTTTCTAAAAGATCTTACATAGCAAATTCTGCTGTGTAACAAAGTGACATGAAGTGACTACTTAGGCCCACCTGGAAAGGAATGTTTATTGTTTTTCTCCTATTCGAGACTAGGAAATAGCATATGGAAGAGTATGTAAAGGTGATGTGATTGCTGACTATGGTGTATTTGATGAGGAGGATGGGAGGAACAAAAGAAGATGCTGACAAAAGTAAGTAAGAGTTACACCTCAGTTTAGAAAGGTTCTTGGATGCTATGCAAATGTTTTGGAGTTTGCACTGTTGAAAGCTTATTTTGAGATGATAAAATAACTTAATGTGTGTTATAGTAATATTACTTTGGAGAGGCATTGTAGAAGATGGATTAGAGATGTTACAATTTAGGCAAGGAGACCCCTGAGGAGTACACAGCAAACATACAGGTGAGGACAGAGGCACACAACAGCTTGTTATAGTGGAGATAAAGATGTAAACGATTTGTTGGTTTTTTAATTTTATTTTTTTACAGCAAATTTGGATTTCCATTCATTCATTGTTGCACATTTTCCTCCCTACCTCCCATCCCAATTCACTTTTCTCCTTAGAAAGATTTTTTCACTGATGCACAGTTTCCTCCCTTCCCTGTTCCCCAGTCCACTTTGCTATGCCCCTCGTAGTCTGAACTATTGTCCAGCAAATAATACGAAATAATATATTTCTTTTAGACAGTCCTTTCTCTCATTTATTTCAGTTAAGTGTTCATTATTTATCCCTTCTTTTCTTAGTTTCCCCCAAACCTCATGTTAATCCTGTTTTACAACAGTGGCATTATGCAGTATTTGTCCTTTTGTGATTAAGATTCTTAATTCAGCATAATGTGCTCCAGGGCCACTAATTTCGTATACAATTTTATGAGTTCCTTGTTTTTCAATGCTATGTAGTATTCTATTATGTGAATATACCACAGCTTCTCTATTCTTTGGTTTGTTGATGTACCCATGGGTTGCTTCCATCTCTTTGCTATTGTGAACAATGCAACAATAAACATGGATGTGCATATATCTGCTTGGGTGGCAGGTCTGGTTTCTTTAGGTTATATTCCCAGTAGCGGAATTGCTGGGTCAAATGGTATTTCTATTTCCAGCTTTTTGAAAATGTGCCATACTGCCTTCTATAGTGGGTATACTTTACACTCCCACCAACAGTGAATAAGGATTCCAGTTTCTCCACATTTGTTGTTTGCTGCTCTATTGAACTTTGCTATTGTTACTGGAGTGAAATGATATCTCATAGTTGTTCTGGTTTGCATCTCTCTTAGAGCTAGGGGTTTTGAACACTTTTCATGTGTTTATTCATCATTTGAATATCATTTTTGGTGAAGTGCCTGTTCATATTATGTGCCCATTTTGTGATTATCTTGTTGAGGTGATCCAGTACTTGATATATTTAGACATAAGTCCCTTATCAGACATGTAATTACCAAATATTCTTTCCTAGGCTGTGGCTTTCCTTTTTACCCTGTTGGAGTTTTTTTTTTTTTTTTTTTTAAATGTGTATAGGGATTTCATTCTTAGAAGATTCCATACATCATTTTATTCTCTCTTGGTTGTAGATTTTTCAGGATGCTTGGGAGACTGTTCACGTTGTGGATTAGGGCTTCTAGAGTTCTTCCAAGCTTTTCTCAGATGAAGTTTGTAGTCTTTGGCTTTAGTCTTAGGTCCTTGATCCACTTTCAGTTGGTTTTTTCGTATGGTGTGATGTGTGAGTCTTGCTTGAGTTTTCTACAGATAGTTTTCCAAGTTTGCTAAAACCATTTGTTTAAAAGGCTGTTATTTCCCTACTTAAATGATTTCATCTCCTTGTAAAAAATCATTTGACCATAGGTAGATGAGCTGATTTCTCGGTTCTCAATTCTATTCTATTGATCTATGTGTCTGTTATTGTACCAGTATCACACTGTCTTGAACACTACAGATGCATAGTAGGATTTGAGACCAGAGATTGAGATGCCTCCTATGGTGTTTCTCTTTTTAAGAAGTGATTTGCTTTTTCGAGATCTCTTTCTATTCCAGATGAAATTAGAAATTGCCTTTCCCATCTTGTTGAAGATTGGAATTGGTGTTTGTATATGGGATTACATTGAATTTATAGATTGCCTTTGATAGAATTGTCATTTCATAATATTGAGTCTTCCTGTCCAAGAGCATGGTATATGCTTTCTCCATGTTTCTTTTTTGTTTCTTATAGTAATATTTTGTAATTTGTCCAGGGTGTTCCACCTTGTTTTGGTTGGAAGTAGTTTTAATTCCTTTTCAAGTTCTTCTTTTGTAATGGGTCTGTCTGTTCAGGTGTTCAATTTGAGTTTGTGCCAGTTTAGGTAGGTTGTGTGTTTCTAAGTACTTGTGCAGTTCTCCTAGGTTTTTATATTTGTTTGAGTATAGTTTTTCATAATACTCCATTGTTAACCTATTTATTTTATTTGGTTCTGTTGTGACATTGCCCTTTTCATCTCTTACTCAGATTATTGTGTCTTTTGTTTCTTTTCTTTTATTAGTTTTACTAGTTGTTTGTCAATTTTATTGATGTTTTTAAAGATCCAACTCCTGGTTTTGTTGATGGTTTCAATTGTTTTTCTGTTTTCTATTTCATTTATTTCTGCCTAAATTTTTATAAGTTCAGGGTTTTTTTTTTTTTAGAGAGATTATTGGCTTATCTTGTATGTTCTTTTCCAATTTGTTGGAGATGCTGGCTTAGACAGTCAATTACCTTTTTTTTTATTGTTGTTGTTGCTTTTTGATCTGTTCGCTTATTGCTATAAATTGACTTCTAATTAGTGCTTTGGCTGTTTCCCAGAGGTTTTGGTAAGTTGTGTTTTTATTGTCATTTGTTTCAAGAAACTTTTTCCTTTCATTTTTTATTTCTTCTATTACCTACCATGTTCAAACAAGGTATTGTTCAGCTTCCAAATGTATGTTTTTTTCTACTCTATCCTTTTGTTATTAAGTTCTAATTTTGTAGCATTTTGGTCTTAGAAGACATTTTCTATTATTTCTATATTTTTTAATTTATTTATGCTTGCTTTGTGACCTAAAATGTGATATCTTCTGGAGAATGTTCCATACACATTGGAGAAGGTTTACTGTGCTTTTTTGGGGTGCATTAGCCTGTATATATCTATGACATTGAGTTGGTGTACTTATTGAGTTTAGTTACATTCTTGAGCATCTTGAGTTTCCTTCTCATACTTCTATCTTTTCTTAAAAGTGGTGTATTGAAGTCTCCAAATACTATAGTGATGTTATTTCTTTTTTCAGTTTTGTTAATGTTTGCTCTGTACTTTTTGCAACTTTATCATTCAGTGCATAGATATTTATTATCGTTATGTCTTCTTGTTCCACTGACCCTTTAAGCATTATGTATTGACCTTCCTTGTCCTTTGCGATGATTTTTGCATTGGAAGTTATTTTAGCAGAAATTAATTTTGCTACTCCTGCTTTTTCTATGGTTGCTATTTGCTTGGTATATTTTTTCCACCATTTTATTTTTACTCTTTCTTTATCTTCACTTTCCATGTGTGTCTTTTGTAGAGAGTAGATTAATTTTTTAAAATCCAATTTGCTACTCTTTTTCTCTTCAGTGGTGCATTTGAGCCATTCAAATTCAGTGTAATTATTGAGAGACTAGGTTTTATTGCTATCATTTCATTGAGTTCTTTTTGGTGCTATTGCTGATTACTTTTGCCCATCCTACTTTGTGTGGCACCTCTGTAGAAAGGACGTCTCTAAGTGTTTGCTCAGTGCTGGTCTTGTTTACACAAAATCCCTTAGATTCTGCTTTTCTGAGAATATCTTGATCTCCCCTTTATATGTGATGGAGAGTTTTGCTGGGTACAATATTATTGATTGACAGTTGTACTCTTTGAGTGTTCGATAGATGTCATTCCACTGTCTTCTTTCTTGCATGGTTTCTGCTGAGAAATCAGCATTTAATTTTATTTGTTCTCCCTTATAGGTTACTCTTTGTTTCTTGTTTGCTGCTTTCAGAATTTTTGCCTTATTTTTGGTTCTGGTAAATTTGACTATGCTATGCTTTGGTGTTTTAATTTTGGGGTCTATTCTATATGGTGTTCAGTCAGCTTCTTGACTTTATATTCTCATTTTTCATTATGCCTGTAAAGTTTTCTTCTAGTAATTCTTCCACAACTTTCTTGGTGACTTTACCTCCATTTTCCAGTTTTGAAGTTCTGATTATGTTCATCTTATTTATTCCTCTTGATGGTGTCCCACATTAATTTTTGGTTTTCTTTTCCCCCCCTTCCTTTTTGATTCTGCTCTTTGTTCTAGCAGATCAGTGAAAATTCTATCTTCTATTTTGCTGTTTCTGTGTTTCATCTCTTCAACTCTGTTCTTATGTCCATCCAATATGTGGACAGCTTCTGAAACATTGGTCCTCATATTCTGGATTGTGGTTTCTTGTTTTCCCAGAGCCTCTAATGCCTCATTTGCTTCATCTGCATTGTTTTGAATTGCTTTTTTTTAAAGTTCCTGTTGGTTTTTGCTTGCAGAGTCCTGTAATTCTTTAAACTTGTATTTTATTAATGGGAAATATTCAATCTTTTGGATTCTTGATCAGAAAGTTCCATCAGACTATGTGGCTTCAGGAAATAGATTGATACTGTGTCACTTTTTTTTGGGTGACATCTTGTTTTGGGTTTGTTTAGGGTGTGAGGTAATCTGCTTCTTCTGTGACAATGTTGTGGTAGAGTTTTTCATGCCTGAAGCCTTAGCAGGCTCTTGATCTGAAAACCTTGCCTCAGGAAGTAAATGTTTCCAAGGAAGGCAAGTCAGCTACCCTGCCTGACATTCGCTCTGAACTTCTGACTCAAGGGAAGACTTGATTCATTTGGGAAGAGAGGTGGCCTGGGAGTTAGGTGCCTTTTCTGTCAGGCAACTATTACAGCTAAGCTAGGCTAGTCTCAGGTGCCCAAGGCTAAAGGTACCTCAAGCTCTGAAAGGGGAGAGGAAATGGGATCACCTCTGATATTGCTGTCCCTAGTGTAGTTCAGAGGGGTGGCAGTGGGTCAATCTCCAGGTGACAAGGTATTCAGGTGGCAGGGCTAGGTCCTCCAGGTGGTGGGATTGGGTTTCCATATGGTGGGTAGTAGCTTCCTGACCACAGGGCTGCAGTATTAGGTCCTCCAAGTGATGGGGCTGGGGTATCTAGGTGGCTGAGGAGAGCATCCAGGCAGTGGGGCCAGGTCCTCCAGGCTGCAGATTCAGAGGTCCAGGTGGTGGGGTTAAGACCACTAGGTGGATGGTCAAAGCCTCCAGGTAGAGAGGCTGGGGGACTCCAGGCAGCAGGGACTTGGTCTAGTGCTACAAGTAGGAGAGCAGTCTAGGCCTTCTAAAAACTTTTTAAAACAAGCACCTAGTTAATTGACTGGAACATATCTATGGCTGCTGAGGATGTGTAGTTACTACTGAGGACATGCCAAAAAATGATTGCTAAGAAATATTTAGATATTTAAGAGAAAGCTGTCTGTATTGGTTATAAAAGATCAGGTAAAGAAGCCATGGAAATATTGGCTTGGGCTTTCGATGAATATTTTTACCTCTTTTAAGGTTCATTGATCTGGTTCACTAATGGACCAGGGAAATGCAGTACTTAAAGCACTAAAAATACTTACTGAAAGGTTTGTAGTTTGTACTATTTCCTGTAGGCTTGTTGAGTTAGCATTAACTCAAAGACAATAGTATGGGTTAGGTTGGTAATTAAGTAGTATTCTTTCTTTCTGTGTAGGAGACTTAAGTTTGATTTTGGTCAATATAACACATATGTGTTGCTGTGATTGAAGAAGTTTTAACAGAACATTAAGACTAAGGTAGACTAGGTAAAATGATCAAACTATTTCCAGGAAAATCAACCAATGAAATGTCTGTGAACACAAATGATACCATTGCTATAAACTGGGAACTCATTCAATGGCAGATTAAAACAATGTCCTTTAGTCTATAATAGTATAATTATGACTTATATTTTGTGGATGAATACAATTGGGCTAAATATAACACAGAATATAGTGGCACATGTGATATTGGACTCAAGATTATTAGATCCCTAAAGTACTAAAAAGCAATGGTGTCTCTCTAGACACTAGGGTGCATCTGATACAGGTCATGGTTTTTGCTATCACTTGTTACGCATCAGAGAGTTGGACAATGAATAAGGAGGATAGAAGGAGAATTGATGCCTTTGAGCTGTGATGCTGAAGAAGAGTACTGAAGGCACTATGGACTGCGAGGAAAACTAACAGATTCATCCTGGAAAGGGTTAAACTGGGTGTCTCCTTGGAGACAAGTATTCTGAGGCTCCATCTAACATACTTTGGACATGTTGTAAGGAGAGACCAGTCTTTGGAAAGGGACATCATGCTTGGGATGGTGGAGGGACAGTACAGGAGGGCAAGGCCTTCTATGAGGTGGATTGATTCAGTGACTGGGGCAATCAGGATGGGAGTGTCAGAGACAATGCAATTGGCACAGGACAGAGCAGAGTTTAGGGCTGTTATACATAGAGTCGCTATGAGTAACAAGTGACTTGACTGGCGCATAACAACAACAACAACAACAACAACAAAAATAACAATAAAGTAGATACTTTCAATTATTCTCATGAGCTGGTATGGGTAAAACGAAAATAGATTATTTGAGATGTTAGAAAACATGTTTTAGAAATTTTGAGTATTACATAACTTTGAAACATATATCTCAATCCAATTTAATAGTCAATTAAAGTATTGGATTTTTTTCCCCCTCGCCTGGCTTTGTTCTACCCTGGTATACTGTATCTATCTTATTGAATTTTATTGCTGGGACAATGGCAAGTACTTATTTTTAGGCTCAAATCTAAAAAGACTAGTGATAATGCAAGCATATTACAGAACATATTGGGAAGTAGACTGTGGAGAAAGGTCCTATTAACTTTTTCATTAGTCATTTTTAACCACATTACCCATTAACACTTCAGTACACTTCACAAAATAGCAATTTCGACTTTTTATTCAACCACATTTACTAGAGAAGTGGGAACAGAATTAAATATAATCTAGAAAATAAATAGTGCAAAAATTTCATGAATATTAATAGAAGCTAGACAAATGTAATGCATTTGAGTTTGTATTACTAAATGTACAATGCATTCTTCTGTGGAATTGGTATTTCTAAACAAGACAGATTGCTGTAGTCACTTTAATAAGATGAAATATGAAACATTCATTGATAAAAAGACAGGCTCAGATTATAAGAAATAGGTTAGATTTCTTAATGAAGAAATGGAGCTTTGAACAATGTGTTTCTTTTGGTAGCATCTTAGCAAGATTATATTCTAAGAATGTGAATTTTTAGAAAACTATAAAACAATGAAGAAAAATATATATCCAGATGAGATTGTAGGTGTCAATAGATTTACTAGAAAATTCCATCTTTTATTATTTTGGATTTTATTTTTTTACCTTGTACTAAAATCATTAATACAGTATACAGAGCTTCTAAACAGATCATGGCATAATTTATTGAGTGATATTTCATTAGTTCAGACAAGAGGAAATGTGGCATTTCATTTTCCAAAGCTTCATGGGAACATTAATCATTCATATACCTACATTATCATTTAGACATTGAGTAAAGTTTCAATTTATCTAAAAAGAAGTGAGTAAACATACAAAGTGAACCAAAATATAGTTAAAATAAAATTGATTTTTATGATTATGGGTGGTTTAAAATTACCCCCTCCAAATGAATTAGAAGCAATTACTTTCTTCTCTTTCATTTTCACTTAATCATATGAAACTATCCCTTACTCACCCAGCGTTTTTCTACAAAGCAGGGCACTTTTAGTGGTTTGATGTATTTGCTTTATTGCACCTAGATTCCAAATACCTGATTGACAAATGAGGACGCAATAAATATGTTATATATTTTAATCTATGTAAAATGAAACTTTTTAATATTCATTAATTTATCTGATGTATGCAATTCTTTTAGGAATTATTTACTTCAGTATTACTGTGAGAGATGCTAAAGAAGCAAGCTGAACTCAGAGATCTAATTGAGTCAACTGTTTTGAGGAGATTAAAATTTCTCTGTAACATTCCTGGACCAATGAGCATTTTGGAAGATATAAAAATATTCTGAGTGCTATAACAGCAAGATAAAGGTAAACAACTCAACTGAAAAATGGACACAGGATATGAGCAGACACTTCACCAAAGAAAACATTCAAATAACAAACAAACACATGAAGAAATGTTAAAAATCCCTAGCTCTAAGAAAGATGCAAATAAAAACAACTATGAGGTATCATCTTACCCCTGTAAGAATAGCAAAATTTAACAGAACAGCAAAAACCAAATTCTTGCAAGGTTATGGAGGAACTGGAACCCTTATTCTCTCTTGGTAGGAGTGTAAAATGGTGCAGCCACTATGGAAGGCTGTATGGCGGTTCCTCAAAAAGTTGCACATAGAAATACCATGTGACCCAGCAACTCCACTACTGGGAATATACCCCAACGAAACCATAACTGCTACACAAGCAGATATACGCACATCACCCATGTTTATCACAGCTTTGTTGACACCAGCAAAGAGTTGCTAAGTGCCCATCAACAAACATGGATAAAGAAGTTGTGGTATATTCATACAATGGAATACTATGCTGTATTGAAAAACAAGGAACTCATGAAATAGTATACAAAATGGATAATCCTGGAGGATATCATTCTGAGTGAAATATATCAGTCACAAAATGACAAATACTGCAGAGTGCCTCTGTTGTAAAATGGGACTTACATCAGGGTTGGGGGCGGGGGAGAGTGAGAAAGATGGGATAAATTATGTATACTGCATTGAAACAGATGAGAGAGAGCTGTTTAAAAGAGGTATATGATTAGGTATTATTGCATGACAAGAGTTCAGAACAAACGCTGCATAGTGGAGTAGACTTTGGGGGAGGATTGTATAACAATGAAAGAATTTGTCTTTTATTTTTCAATGAGAAGAGTGAGCTGGGGGTAGGGGTGTGCAGGGAGAAAAGTGCAACAATGAATAGGTGGAAATCCAAAGTCTCTGTAAACTTTCATTAATATTAATAATAATAGAAAATATTCTGAGTACTGCAAATTATTAAGCTATTTGATCACTAACTGGAAGGTTGATTTTTGAATGAACACAGATTTCACTCAGAATAAAAGCCTGGTGAAGTAGTACTGAAAAATAAACCATTGAAACGCTGTGGAACACAATTTGCTGATACCTGGAGTCATTATGGTTAAGATTCAACTGTATGGAGGGTTTCTATTACTTAAATATAGGCACATAGTCTACCAAGTTAATTCTTATAGTTATGTTGGGCAGAAAGTTAGAATTTGATTGTCATATAAATGAGAATATGTAGAAAAAAAGTTCATTAAAAGATAGTCGGACTTGTTGTTAGATGTTGCTGAATCAAGTACAACATTTAACAACATTGCGACCCTATGAACAGCAGATCTGAACCCTGTCCTATCCTCTGCCATCCTCCAATGTACTTTTTAACCCATTGCTGCTGTCAATGTGTAAACTCATCTGATTGAGGGTCTTCCTCTGTTTTGCCATCCATCCAACTTTCCAAGCATGATGTCCCACTTCAAGGAACACCCTCTCCTAGCAAGATGCTCAAATATATGAGACAAAACTTTATTATATTTGCCTTCAAGGAGCACTCTGGATACACCTTCCTTAAAATTTATCTGTTTATTCTTTTGATAGTACATGGGATATTCAGTCCTTCTCCAACACCACAACTCTAAGTCATTAGCTCTCATAATTTGAAAGAGAAGAATTGGTTAGGCCATTAGGATCTACTTGTTCATGAAAAAAAACCTATAACTTAGGTCAGGAGAAGCACAACTATGTTTTGCTTTATTGCACACTACTTTATTATACTTGGCAGGTTATTGTATTTTTTATAAATTAAAGGGTTTTGGAGAGTCTATTTGTCCCATTTTTGTGAGAGCACATGATTTCAAGTCTTTGTGATACAGTTTTTTAATTCTTGCAATATTTCAAATTTTACACACTTTATAGGATACAGTATAATATAAACAACTTTTAAGTGCAGTGGGAAACAAAAGTTATTAGCTGACTTGTGTTATTGCAGTGATCTGGAACAGAGTTTGTAATATCTCCATAATGTGTCTGTATAGACAAGTTTTTAGTTGTTTTTGATTTTGTTTTGTATGTTCCCTTTGGCTTGTTTGGTGACAGATCTACTAGGAATTAAAAACCAGGGTTGAGATGTTAGATAAAAAAGAATTTCCTAATACTTAAATATGTTTATTGGCTGTACTATAAACCAAAGGGAAATTTCCTGTGCTTTGGAAAGCAAAACATAGATAGATGCCTGGGATTTTCAGGTGTTCAGATTCAGAATTACAGTAAGGGGTAATTCTATATCCCATTCTCAAAACAAAAGAAGAAAGTGGTGAATTTAAGGAAAATTGCAACAGAACTCCAATATGGCTCAGTTGCAGACTAGATGACTCAATAACTGATTCTTCCAGGAGATGGAGCATTTTTAACGTACGGATTAAATAAAATTATATATATATACACACACACACATATACATATATATACATATATGTATACATATATATATTTCAGTGCATTAAGTTTAATAGATTTAACTTAATTCTTAAGACGATTTTTAAACTCATGGAGATACACTACTCAAGGGAATATTTTGGTTATAATAAAAAAGAAAATGATAAATGTAATGATATAAGAGAAGATCCTAAGAAACTGGTTTATTGTTGTTGTTGTAATGTGCCATCAAGTCGCCTGCGACTCATAGTTACCCTATATACAACAGCCCTAAACTTTGCCCTATACTGTGTCAATCTCACCATCTTCGACACACCTACCCCCATTTCCCCAGTCACTGAATCAATCCACCTCATCGAGGGCCTTCCTCTCCTGCGCTGTCACTCCACCCTCCCAAGCATAATGTCTCTCTCCAAGGACTGGTCCCTCCTTGCAACATGTCCAAGTTATGTCAGACTAAGCCTCAGAATCCTTGCCTCCAAGGAGCAGCCTGGCTTCACCCTCTCCAGGACAAACCTGTTTGTTTTCCTAGCATTCCATTCAATACTCTTCTCCAACACCACAGCTCAAAGGCATCAATTCTCCTATCATCCCTAGTCATTGTCCAGGTCTCTGATGCATAGCAAGTGATTGCAAAGACCATAGCTTGTATCAAGCACACCGTAGACTCAAGACTAACATCTTTGCACTTCACTTTAGAGAGGTCTCTAACCACAGATTTTCCCATCTAAATACATCTTTTAATTTCATGGCTGCTGGTGCCAAGAGTGTTGATGGTGGATCCAAGCAAACCAAAACTGTCTGTGAACAATCTCAATCTCTTCACCATCTATCATGATGCTGCCAATCAGCCCAGTGGTGAGTGTCTTTGTTTTCTTGATAGTGAGTCTCAATCCATACTGAAGAATGCAGTGCCTGACCTTCCACAGCATGTGCTTCAGGTCCTCCTTGGTTTCAGCAAGCAGGGTTGTGTCATCTGCATAACACAGATTGTTGATGAGTCTTCCTCCAATCCTGATGTCACATTTCTCCTTCAAAGAGCCTAGCTTCCTGGAGAACCTGTTCTGCATAAAGATTGAAAAGGTATGGAGACAAGATACATTCCTGGCATACACCCTTCCCAGTTTTGAACCATGTAGTGTTTCCTTGCTCTGTTCTGATGACTGCCTCCTGGTTATGATCCTTGCATAATCAATGGAACAAAGATAGACATTTTTTGGTACTCCTTGCTTTCAGCCAAGATCCATATAACATTAGCTACAATATCCCTAGTACCACAGTCCTGCCTAAACCCAGCCTGAACTTCCGGTAGTTCTCAGTTGATGTGCTGTTCCAGTCATTTTTGGATAATCTTCAACAAAATTTTGTTGCATGTGATATTAATGATATTGTTCAATAATTCCCACACTCTGTGGTATCACCCTTCTTTGGAATGGGAACAAATATAGATCTCTTGCAGTCAGTCGGCCAAGTGGTTGTTCTCCAGATTTCTTGGCACAACTTGGTGAGCACCTCCAGGACGGCATCTGCTAGTTGAAATACGTCAATTGGCATACCATCAATCCCCGGGGCCTTATTCTCAGCCAATTCTTTCAAAGCAGACTGAACTTCTTCCTTCATTACCATAGGCTCTTGCTCATATGTTGTTTCATTAAATTCTTTGTCTGCCAATTCCTTTGGTATAATGACTCTGTATACTCTTTCCATCTTCTTTTAACACTTGCAGGATCACTCAATATTGGGCCCAAAGCATCCTTAAGTATTGCAACTCGAGGCTTGAATTTCCTCTTCAGTTCCTTGAGCTTTAGAAATGCTGAGCGAGTTCAGCCTCTTTGATTTTCTGAATCCAGCTCTTTGCACATTTCATTATCATACTTACTTTACTTTTTTTTGTCATACAGCCCTTTGAAATCTCCTGTTCAGCTCCTTAATGTCTTGATTTCTTCCTTCTGCTTTGGCTTCTTGGCACTCCAGTGCAACATTAAGAGTCTCTTCTGACATCCATTTTGGTCCTTTCTTCCTCCTCTGTCTTTGCACTCTTTCTGGATGATATTTTTTATATCCTCCCATAACTCATCTGGTCTTCACTCATTAGAGTTCAAGGCCTCCAACCTGTTCCTGAGATGGCTCTGAAATTCAGTTCGGATAGACTCAAGGTCTTATTTTAGTTCCTGTGGTCTTGATTTCACTTTCTTTAGCTTCATCTTACACTTGCATATGAGTAGTTAGTGATCTGTTCCACAATCAGCACCAGGCCTAGTTTTCACAGCTGATATTGTGCTTCTTCAGCAGTTCTTTCCACAGATGAAACTGGTAGGACAATAAAAATTGCCTAAAATGCATGTAATTAGAGCCCCCAAGGGGGCAGAAGATGACATGGGACTATAAATGAAGTAGAATTTTCACTTTAATATATCCTACTAACCTAATTTTAATTTTTTAAATCCTTTCTTATCATATTTTGGAGAAAAATTCTTCTAAGTCATACAACACTCTTTTGTCACTTTGCTGTGTTGAGGTAATCTGGATTTGTTATGATGCTGAACCTTGTACCATTGGGATCTAAAATGCCATAATGGCTGCCCGTGGTGAACAATGCTTTGTGGAGCTCTCAGTTTTAAGACAGATTTGGAAGCAGAAGTGGCATCCACTTCCTAAGCCACATGCCTATGGAAACTCTATGAACTTGGACAAATAATAATCTTAGAGAGGCCTCAGATATTTTGTTCAAAGAGTCATTATGAACAGTGTGCAACTCGATGAAAATTAACAACAGCAACATCTAACCCAGTGCTTTGAGTCCATTTGGATTCATCATGACCTGTGCATGGAAATCTTAAGGCAAGGAGTCTGTTTGGGTGGCAACTTTCACCCACAAAACCACTGGTAGATTTAAACTACTGGAGATGCGTGGCCTTTGTGTTAACAGTACAACATGCCAAGGACTATGTCATTTGAGATTTTCTCTTTGCTTTTTTGAACAGATAATGTCTGTGGATTTTCCTTTCCCTTTTTTGCCTCTGTTTTTAAATATAAGATTTCTGACTTTACAATATGACTTTTAAATACTGAAGATGGGTTAAAAAATACTTAAAAGATATTTCATGGAGTTTATAGTTTGATTATACATTTTATTTGAAATTTGGGAATCTTTAGATATCAAACATTTTTACTTAAAACAAAACAAAAAGGTAGTATAAACATATGACAAAATAGAACTTGCAAAGCTAATTTTTCTTAAATGGCAATTTCTTATCAGATGTTTACAATTAGGGTAGGAAAATGTGTGTTTGCTTTTTTAAATGAAAGTTTTCTAAACGAAGAATTGTTTTTATATATAACTTTTATTTTAGCAGTTGCCATAGGATGCAAATTGAGATTTCAAGTTTCCTGTGTTTAAATCCTATAAAAAAAATTGGGCATTTTCTCTGAACTTTTCTTAGTTCTTATTTTGACATGCTAATGATGATGGATAGGGTATGTCTCAAGGTTGTTTGTAATTCTGAATTAAGCGATGTCAACATGAAGAGGAAAATACATCTTTACAAATATAGTTGGAATGTAGTTTTCTTCAGTTGTGATTGTGTGCTTGATAAGAGTCAAACTTGTGGAAATTACTACACTTGCTAAAATGATCTGAAGTAAATATTCTGTGGGCATTAAAAAAATTGGTACTATTTGGCAAGTTACTTTTTTAATTTCCCCCCCTTTATCTTACAATGTAACTATTTAGCTTTCTTTTTTACAATTGTTACATGATCTGTGCAGCTCTTTATGTACTGTTGTTGTTGTTATGTGCCATCAAGTTGTTTGCTACTCATAGCGACCCTATGTAAAAGAGCCCTAAACGCCGTTCTATCCTGTGCCAATCTCGCTGTCTCAAACACATTCATTCCCACCACTCCACTCACAGACTCAATCCATCTCATCGAGGGTCTTCCTCTCCTGCGCTGTCCCTCCACTCTCCCAAACATGATGTCCCTCTCCAAGGCCCAATCCCCTCCTTCCAACATGCCCAAAGTATGTCAGACCAAGCTTCAGAATCCTTGACTCCAAGAAGCATTCAGGCTTCAACTTCTCCAAGACAAACCTGTTTGTTCTCCTAGAAGTCCAAGATATACTCAACACTCTTCTCCAGCACCACAGCTCAAAGACATCAATTCTTTTTCTATTATCCCTAGTCACTGTCTAACTCTCTGATGCATAGCACGTAATTGCGAAGACTATAGCCCAGATCAGGTGCACCTTAGTCTCCAGCCTGACATCGTTGCTTGTCAGTACTCCTGAGAGGTCCCTCACAGATGACTTTCTTAATGCCATTCATCTCTTGATTTTCTGGCTGCTGTTACCAAGAGTGTTGACTGTGGAGCGAAACAACCTAAAACTGTTAACTATCTCAATATCTTCACCATCCATACTGATGCTGACAGTTGGCTCAGTGGTGAGAATCTTTGTTTTCTTGATGTTGAGCTTCATTCTGTATTGAAGGCTGCAGTTCTTGGACTTCTGCTGCAAGCACTTCAGGTCCTCCTCAGTTTCAGCAAGCAAGGTGGTGTCATGTGCATAATGCAGGTTGTTGTTGACTCTTCCACCAATCCTAATGCCATATTCCTCCTTGTACAACCTTGCATCTTGGATGATCTGTTCTGCATACAGATTGTAAAGGTATGGAGACAAAATACATCCCTGAAGAACCCCCTTCTTGATTTTGAACCACGTAGAGTCTCCTTGCTCTGTTCTGATGACTGCCTCTTGGTCCAAGAATAGGTTTTGCATTAGCACAATTAAATGTTCTGGGATTCCCATTCTTCTCAGAGTCAGCCACAGCTTGTTGTGTTCCACACAGTCAAAAGCCTTTTCATATTTAGTGAAATGATGCAAAGATTCTTCTGGTATTCTCTGCTTTCTGTCAAGATCCATCTAAACATTAGCTATAATATCCCTAGTACCACGACCTCTTCTAAATCCAGCCTGCAGATCTGGCAGTTCTCTGTTGACAGATTGCTCCAATCATTTTTGGATAATTTTCAGCAGAATCTTGCTTGCATGTGATATCAATGATATTTTTTCCATAATTTCCACACTCTGCTGGGTCACCTTTCTTTGGAATGGGAACAAAGATTGATCTTTTCCAGTCAGTTGGCCAGCTGGCTGTCCTCCATATTTCTTGACACAACTTAGTGAGCACATCCAGGGCAGTGTCTGTTGAAACATGTCAATTGATATACCATCAACTGGAGACTTGTTTTTTGCCAATTCCTTCATAGCAACTTGAACTTCCTCCTTCATCCCCACAGGCTCTTGCTCATGTTATTTCATTAAATTCATCTATGTCAGCCAGTTCTTTCTGATACAGTGGCTCTGTGTACTCCTTCCATGTAACATTCTACCCAAAGTATCCTTAAATATTGCCACTCGGGGCTTGAATTTGTTTTTCAACTCCTTTAGCTTAAGAAACGCTGAGCAAGTCTGGCCCTTTTGATTTTCTGACTCCAGCTCTCTGCACATTTCATTATAGTATCTTGCTTTGTTATCCTGAGCTGCCTTTTGGAATTTTCTGTTCAGCCCTTTGATTTCTCGGTTTCTTCCTTTAGCTTTGGCTCCTCGGCGCTCTAATGCAATGTTCAGAGTCTCATCTGACATCCATCTTGGTCTTTTCTTCTTCTTTAGCCTTTGTAATGATCTTTTGCATTCTTCATGGACGATTTTCGTGATACACTTCCAGAGTTCATTTGGTCTATGCTCATTGGTGCTCAAGTTTTCAAACTTACTCCTGAGATGCTTTTGAAACTTGAGTGGGACAGACTTAAGGTCAAATCTTGGCTCCCATGGATTTGATTTAATTTTCCTCAACTTCAGCTTGAATTTGTATATGAATAGTTGGTAGTCTGTCCCACAATCAGCACCCGGCCTGGTTTTCACTGCTGATATTGAGCTTTTCCAGTGAGTCTTTCCATAGTTGTAATCTATTTAATTCCTATGCATCCTATCAGGTGAGATCCATGTGTATAGCCTTCATTTATGTTTTTTATAAAAGGTATTTGCAATGAATAAATCATTGAATGTGCAGAATTCTATATTCTATCTCCAGCCTCATTTCTCTCACCAAGTCCATTTTTCCAGCTACAGATCCTTCTTCCCTGTTTGCAACTTTTGCATTCCAGTCGCCCATTATTATCAATGCATTTGGATTGAATGTTTGACCAATTTCTCATTGCAAAAGTTGGTAGAAATCTTCCATTTCTTTCTCTTTGGCTCTAGTTGTATTTGCATATATGTGAATGATAGTGGTATTCACTGGACTTCCTTGTATGCATATGGATATTATCCTGTCGCTCACCACATTGTATTTCAGGATGGATTTAGAAATGACTTTTTAAAAGTTATGAAACCAACACCATTTTTTCCCTCACCTTTTCATCCCTGGCATAGTAAACCATGATCATCTGATTCAAAATGTCCCATGCCAAGCCATCTCATTTCGCCAATACCTAGTATGTCAATATTTATGAGTTCCATTTCTTTCTTAACAATGTCCAATTTTCCTAAGGACTTAATAATTTGTATTGGTAAAAATTTATTTTTAATGTTAATTTGTTTTTGCTTACTGATATTTTAAACAGACTTTGAAAATTCTGATACAACACACAATTATGAGAATGAGTAGTAATTTATATCTTAAACTGAGGATTGGCAAACTGCCAAGAGTCCAATTTTCTTGGAGCAACAATTACAATGGAAATCCATTTGTTTACTTATTGTTTGTGACTTTGTTAGTTTTACACAGATAGAGAAACTAGATAATTCACAACTCTAAAACATTTAGAGTAACTATTTGCTGATCATTGATTTACAATTTAAGAAAAGCTGGAACTGGGCTTTACAATGTAATCACTAAATAGCACATATAGGAATGATTGTGTGCATTTTTCTGTGCAGTCTCAATAAAAATAAAGTATATTTTTCTAAAACATAATGAATAAAGTATTTAAGGTGGATATACAAAACAAATAAGTAATTGAATTTTGATGTCGGTAAAGAGAATTGTATATTCCATGGACTGCCAAAAGAACAAACTAACGTATCTTGGAAGAAGCACAGCAGAATGCCCATTAGAAGGGAAGATACTGAGCCTTCATCTCACATATTTTGAGCATATCATAAAAAAGGATCCTCTCTGGAGAAGGACCTTTTACTTTATAAACTAGTTATTGTCCTCAAGATGATTGACTCATACAGTGACCCAATGAGTAACATATGGAAACCTTTCCCTACCCAGTGCCAACTTCATGATTTCTGCCCTGCAGATCCTTAGTGAGATGGCAGTAACTACAAAAATGGGTTCTAACACACCAATGATTGTGAGAATGGCAAGGATGTCAAAGGATTAAATAGTATTTCATTTGATCATACAGGGTTGCTAAAGTAGGGGTGACTTGATGACTGGATGGCACCTAACAACAAGTTTATATGTTTGTTGTTGTCGTTATTGTTGTATACTGTCCAGTCGGAACCGACCCATAGCTGATCCTCCAGTGGGTTTTCAGAGGCAGTTAATCACATGAGAGAAGATTGCCCATCCTTCTCTCATGGGGATGCTTGTAGCCTTAAACCTTGTGCCTTCAGGATTTCAGCACAACTTCTTACCACTAGGCCACCAGAGCTCCCTAAATTTAAATGGATGTATTTATTTAAAAAAATCTGGAGCTATAATCTGATTCATAGACATATAGTTGGAGAAATTTTAGAAAAAAAAAGATGCAATCAGGTATTTGTCTACATTTTCAGTTCAACCATCATCATTTACTAAGTTCATAGATTATTGATTGTTTTAGAGTTGAGCATGACTCATAGTGATCCTATGAGCAAAAGGCCTGAAGCCCCTCTACAACTATCGACATTTATCAAAGTTCAGAGAGTTTCTGGAGGCATAAGTACTATATCTATAATGTTTGATTGTCTTTGGAGAGTTCTGGTGGCATAGTCCTTAGTGATTTATCCAGCTCAAGTGTTTTGAATCCTCAGTAGCTTTGAGTGAGAAAGATGGACAATCTCCACCTAATATGATTTGCATCTTTGGAAACTTGATAGAGGGTCTCTACGAGTTGGAACTAAGTCTATGGCAATGAGTGAGTGAGTGATGGTATCTGGGCTCTTAAATATCCTGGTCTCTTGGAGAAAGGCACAGTACGATAATTACCTTCTTCAGAGAGGTGGATGGTCAACTCTAAAGATGCCAAATGAAAGGATTATATGGACCTAACAACCAATTTTAACCTAAATAAAAATCAATATCTCTCTCTCTTTCCCAGTATATTTAAAAGGGATTGCATAACAAGAAAGAGTTTTTCTTTCTCTTCAAGGAGAAGAGTGAATTGGGCAGAAGGGAGTGGGTAGGTAGAAAAGTGCAACAATGAGTGACTGGAAACCCTAAGTCTTTGTAAACTTTAATTAAAATTAATTAAAAAAATAAAAAAACCCCAATAATGTGTGTGTATAAGAAAAATGCTCATTCACTTACAAAGGGGAATGAATGTAGACTAAAATAGCAGCAGTTTCAGGAAAATAAGAATCGTGGTGTGTAAAGACGCAAAGGTGACTGAGAATGGGAAAATATATTCTCCTGAATTGCAGAAGTTTAAAAAACAAGCTTCAATGTTGCTCATCAAACAGCAAGTTAGAAGGTAAGTGCTTTGTATGTAGAAAATGGCAAGTGCTTTGCCCTTTTGAAGAAAAGGGAATTCAGAAAGCATTGCCCTTTTAATATGTCCTATAGCTTGCCCTGGATGTGAGAATGAACAGAGATGGCACTAAGAATGAGAAAGCAATAAATCATAAAGCCCCAGAGTTTCTTTTGTGGCACAGCTCTTAAATGTTCCAAAGGCAATAACAATGTTCAGTACATACCAATTTCCCTGTGTTGGATGGAAATTGGAGAAAATGTGAAAGAAAACATTGAATAGGAATAAAAGTGTTTTTGCCTTTTATTTTCCTTACTTTGAAATATTGGCTGTCCACACATTAATTGGAGATCTTAATAGTGCTAGCTATAAGCTGATGGTTAATGCAAGGGCGAAAAAACGGTAAGTCTGAGTCTCAGTTGGAATCCAAAGTAAACATAATCACATCATTCTTTTCTTATGTTCAAAGTATTTTGGGTTCTTTTCACTCTGTTCATATGTTACCTGTCTTTTTTTTCATGCATTTGAAACTCACCAACTCTCCTCTGCATGGTTTGTTTTTAGTTCCTAAAATGCCATTATAAGTGAAAAAAAGGCAGAAAGCTGTTAGAAATGTCCTTTAGAAAGTTCACTGAGCACACAACTTAACTTATTAATGATGAGTGAGGGTAGACATTTCCATATAATTACAACAGTAAAAATAAGGGAGTAAAGTGGCTTTCTTGGATATTGATGATGTTGCCTCAAGATTATTAGTAGATTTTCATAACTGACCAAGTTTGTTGTGAATCAGCACATATGTATCCACAAAATGCTTTGCTTTACTTTTAGTAAAAAGATTAAATTGTTTTGTGCATAACTTCTAGCCATTTAGCTAGTGACTGGTCTATAAACATTCCTTGTTTTACTCCAAGAGCATGACTTTATGAGTACAATTAAGTGGTAGTTATTCTTGTTGTTTATTCCGTGTAGTCGATTTTGACTCATAATGACCCTGTGAATAGCCATCCCCAGGATACCTGATATGTTTGAACCCATTGTTAACAGCTACTGTGTCAACATGTCTTGTTGAGGGTCTTTCTCTTTCTCTGATGCTCCACCTTTCCAGTATGATGTCTTTTTCCAAGGACTGGTCCCTCCCAGCAACGTGTCCAAAGTACATGAGATAATATTTTAACATCCTTTCCTCTAGGAGCTCCCTGCTTGTGCTTTTTCCAACATATCTTGTTCATTCTTTCAGCAGTTAATACTAAAGGGATTGATTCTTCTGTGGTTTCTTTTATTTACTGTCCAACTTTCAGATGCACAGGAAGGAATTTCTGGCTTGTTATCAAGCACACCTTAATCATTAGACTGACATCTTTTCTATTTAATTCTTCAAAGAGGTCTTTGATAGAAAATTTTCCCGATGAATATATCTTTTGTATACTTTACAGCTGCTACTGTGGATGTTCATTGTGAATACAAGAAAAATGAAACCGTTGATAACTTCAAATTTTCTCAAGCTGTAGAGCAGGGAAACACTGCATGGTTCAAAATTGGGAAAGGTGTACCCCAGGGATGTGTCCTATCTCCATACCTTTTCAACCTGTATGCAGAACAGATTATCCAAGAGGCTGGCCTCTATGAGGAGAAGTGTGGTGTCACGATTGGTGGAAGATCTATTAAGAATGTGCATTATGCAGATGACACAACCTTGCTTGCTGAAACGGAGGAGGACCTGAAATGCTTGCTGCAGAGTGTCAAGGACTGCAGCCTTCAGTATGGATTGAGGCTCAATGTCAAGAAGACAAAGATTCTCACCACTGGACCAATTGACAGCATCAGGATGGACGGTGAAGAGATTGAGATTGTTAACAACTTTAGTTTGCTTGGTTCCATGGTCAACACTCTTGGCACCAGTAGCCTGGAAATCAAAAAATGTATTGAGATGGGAAAGTCTGCTGTGAGGGACCTCTCCAAAATACTGAAGAACAATAGTGTCTCTCTGGAGACTAAGGTGTGTCTGATACAGGCTATGGTCTTTGGAATCACTTGTTATGCATCAGAGAGTTGGACAATAACTAGGAAGGATAGAAGGAGAATTGATGGCTTTGCGCTGTGGTGCTGGAGAAGAGTAATGAATGTACCATGGACTAACAAGAAAACAAACAGATTCAACCTGGAGAGGGTTAAACCAGGCTGCTCCTTGGAGGCAAGGATTCTGGGGCTTCATCTGACATACTTTGGACATGTTGTAAGGAGGGACAGGTTCTTGGAGAGGGACATCATGCTTGGGAGGGTGGAGGGACAGCGCAGGGGGGGAAGACCCTCTATTTGATTCAGTGACTGGAGTAATTGGGCTGGGTATGTCGGAAGCAGTGTAATTGGCACAGGTTAGAGCGGGGTTTAGGGCTGTTGTACTTAGGGTTGCTATGAGTCGCAAGTGACTCAACGGTACGTAACGACAACAACAACAACATCCTAATATTGCTTCTTGGTCTGTTGATGAGGACTCTGTTTTCTTGATGTTGAGATGCAATTCATATTGAAGACTTTGATCTTGTATTATCTGTACAACACAGTTTGTTGATAAACTTTTCTCCACTCTTGATGCTACATTCTTCTTCATATAGTGCAACTACTTGAATTATTTGCTTAGTGCAGCTTTATGAATTATGTACTCAACATATAGAATATATAGATATGGAGAAAAGGCCCAAATCTGACTTAAATTTTTGCTGATTTTAAATCTAGTAGTATTCCCTGTTTTGTTCAGAAAACTATTCTTGGTCTATATACAGATTTCACACGAGAACAGTTAAGTATTCTGAGATTCACACTCTTCTTTATGTTAATCAGAGTTTGTTATGACCCACACAGTCACTTGCCTTTGGATAGGTCATCAAACACATGTAAAATATATTTCCGTTGTCTTTTGCTTGATACCAACAATGATATCCCTCTCTCTTATCCCATGGCATTTTCTGAATCCAGTGTGAATTTCTGGATGATCCCTATGGATATACATTCCAGTCATTTTCTGAAAAATTTTCAACAAGATTTTATTTGCATGAGATATTAATCATATTGATTGATAATAGCCACAGTCAATTGGATCATCTTTTCTTGGGAATAGAAACGGAGACGTCTTCCGGTCAGTTGTCTAGGTAGCTGTCTTTCACATCTTTTGGTGTAAACTAGTGAGCGTGTTCACAGTAACATTTATTTTTCAAGTTATATTCCTTTAACCCTGGGGCCTTTTTTACTTTCAAATACTTTAGGTGCTGCTTGAACTTCTTCCTTTTTTACTATTGGTTCTGTACAGTGATTCTAAGCATTTCCATCCATCCTCTTTTGATGCTTTCTGGGGTCATTCAATATATTGTCCTTCTTTTAATATTGTGACTTGAGGTTTAAATTTGTTCTTAAATTCTCTCAGCTTGAGAAATGCAGAGCAAATTCTTCTCTTTTTATTATCTAGTCCCATCTCTCTGCACGTTACATTATAATGCTTTTCTTTGTCCCCTTGAGCTGTCCTTTGAAATTTTCTGTTCATCTCTTTCAGGTTTTTCCTTTGTTTTGGCTTTCTGACACGCTAGTGTAATTTTTAGATTATCTTCTGGCATCCATTTTGATTTTTTTTCTTTCTTCTGTTTTTGACATTTTGCTTTCTTCACTGATGATATCAAGGTCTCATCCAGTCTTTAATCATTAATGTTCAATAACTCAAACCTATTCTTAAGATGATCTTGAAATTCAAATGGAATATATTCAAGGTCATCTCTTGGTTATTGTGGAATTATTTTAATTTTCTTTGGTCTCAATTTGACCTTGCATATGAGTAATTGTTGGTCTGACCCACAGTATGCCCCTGGCCTAGTATTGACTACTGATATTGAGCTTCTTCAACAATGTCTTCCACAGATGTAGTCAATCTAATTCTTATGCAGCCCATCAAGTGAGATCCATGAGTAAAGTAATAGTTGGTGTCTTTCAGAAAAGTATTTGCAAGGAATAATTCATTGAAAGTACAAAATACAATTATTCTTTTTCAGCCTCATTTCTATCATCAAGCCCATATTTTCCAAATGGATGTCAGAAGAGACTGAATATTGCACTGGAGGGCCAAGAAGCCAAAGCAGAAGGAAGAAATCAAGACATTAAGGAGCTGAAGAGGAGATTTCAAAAGTCTGCATGACAAGGCAAAGTAAAATATAACGAAATGTGCAAAGAGCTGTATTCAGAAAATCAAAGAGGCCGAACTGGCTCAGAATTTCTAAAGTTCAAGGACTGAAGAGGAAATTCAAGTCTCGAGTTGCAATACTTAAGGATGGTTTGGATAGAATATTGAGTGATCCTACAAGTACTAAAAGAAGATGGAAAGAGTATATAGAGTCATTATACCAAAGGAATTGGCAGACCCAGAAAAATTTAACGAAACAAAATATGGGCAAGAGCCTATGGTGATGAAGGAAGAAGTTCAGTCTGCTTTGAAAGAATTGGCTAAGAGTAAGGCCCCGGGGATTGATGGTATACCAATTAACATATTTCAACTAACAGATGCTGCCCTGGATGTGCTCACCAAGTTGTGCCAAGAAATCTGAAGAACAACCACTTGGCCAACTAACTGCAAGAAATCCATATTTGTTCCCATTCCAAAGAAAGGTGATCCCACAGAGTGTGGAAATTATTGAACAATATCATTAATATCACATGCAAGTAAGATTTTGCTGAAGATTATCCAAAAACAACTAGAACAGCACATCAACAGAGAACTACCAGAAGTTCAGCCTGGGTTTGGACAGGGCCGTGTACTAGGGATATTGTAGCTGATGTTAGATGGATCTTGGCTGAAAGCAAGGAGTATCAAAAGAATGTCTACCTTTGTTTCATTGATTATGCAAAGGCATTTGACTGTGTGGATCATAACAAATGGTGGCTGACTCTGAGAAGAATGGGAATTCCAGAACACTTGATTGTGCTAATGTGAAACCCATACTTGGACCAGGAGTCAGTCGTCAGAACAGAGCAAGGAAACTCTGCATGGTTCAAAATTGAGGAGGGTGTACGCCAGGGATGCATCCTGTCTCCATACCTTTTCAATCTTTATGCAGAACAGGTTCTCCAGGAGGCTGCACTCTCTGAGGACAAATGTGGCATCAGGATTGGAGGAAGACTCATTAACAATCTGCGTTATGCAGATGACACAGCCTTGCTAGTTGAAACTGAGGAGGACCTGAAGCACTTGCTGTGGAAGATCAGGGACTTTGGTATGGATTAAGATTCAATATCAAGAAAACAAAGATTCTCCTCACTGGGCTGATTGACAGCATCATAATGGATGGTGAAGAGAAGGAGATTGTTTACAGCTTTGGTTTGCTTGGATTCACAGTCAACACTCTTGGCACCAGCAGCCAGGAAATTAAAGATGTATTGCGATGGGAAAGTCTGTGGTTAAAGACTTCTCTAAGGTGCTAAAGTGCAAAGATGTCAGTCTGGAGACCATGGTGCACCTGATACATGCCATGGTCTTTGGAATCACTTGCTATGCATCAGAGAGCTGGACAATGCCTAGGGATGATAGAAGGAGAATTGATGCCTTTGAGCTTTGGTATTGGAGAAGAGTATTGACTATACCATGGACTGCTGGGAAAAGAAACAGGTTTGTCCTGGAGAAGGTGAAGCTGTGCTGCTTGTTAGAGGCAAGGATTCTGGAGCTTCATCTGACATATTTCAGACATGTTGCAAGGAGGGACCAGTCCTTGGAGAGAGACATCACGCTTGGGAGGGTGGAGACAAGCGCAGGAGAGGAAGAACCTCAACGAGATGGATTGATTCAGTGACTGGGGTAATGGGGGTGGGTGTGTCAGAGATGGTGAGATTGGCACAGGATAGAGCAGAGTTTAGGGCTGTTGTACATAGGCTCGCTATGAGTTACAGGTGACTTGATGGCACATAACAACACCACTACCACATTCTTTCTTAGATAGGTTGAAACCAATTTCTTCTTGGAGAAGAGAATTTTGAAACTCTGCCTCACATAGTTTGGATGTGTGGCCAGCGGAGATTGATCCTTGGAGACTGACATCATACTTAGAATGATGGAGTGACAGCACAAGAGAGGAAGATCCTGGATGAGGTAGATTGACACAGTAACGTGGGCAACGGAGGTAGGTGAGTTGGAGTCAGTAAGACTGGCTTAGGACAGGGAAGGCTTCAGAGCTGTTGTACGTAGGGTTGCTATGAATCACAGGTTACTCAATGGAACATAACAAAAACAATAACAACAATATTCCTTCTTCACTGTTTCCCACTTTTCCCACTCCTGTTACCAACTATTGTTAACATATCTTGATTGCATGTCCAGTCCATTTTGGACTGCAAGATTTGATAAAAATTTTCAATTTTTTCCTTGTTGACTCTAGATTAGGAGTATATATTTGATTAACAGTCATATTAATGATCTTCCTTGTATGTATATGGATAATATCCTATCACTCACAACATTGTATTTCAGTATAGAACTTGAAAGTGACTTTTTGACTATGAATGTAATACCATTCACCTTCTGGTTTTGTTTGTAACATAGTATACCATATGATTTGATTATTTGACTCAAAATGGCCAAGTCATCTCACTAATAGCTAGTATGTCAATGTTCGTGCAACAATTTCATTTTTCACTCTCCAATTTTCCAACATTCAAACTATATATATTTCATTTTCCAATTATTAAATAATATTTGGGTTTTTTTTGTACTTTTAAAAAACTGACTTCCAATCTGGGCTCTCTCATTACCCTACTATAACTATCTGCATTCAGTTTTCAAAGGCCTGTTATATAAGAAGCGGAAGGCCAATACTGCTTCCTAGTCTATCTTAATCTGGGATGTCTGCTAAAACCTGTTCACCATAAGTAACCCCTATGGCACTTGACACACCACTGACACAGCTTTCATTATCACAGTAACTCATAAGTTATCTCAGTACAACAAATTGAGTCACAAGTGCTATACCAATTAGAACAATGTTCTCTCTAAATAAAAAAAAACCTGTCAATTTAATTTGTAACTCTAATAGTAACTCAGTCTTTACACCAGGCCTGAGGTCCGCAGGCTCCATGACCAAACTGATTTTTAATCACAAAGACTCACCAACCTGGTCCTGATTGGTTTAAACCAGAAGCTTTCCAGCCTACAACTGATAATAAAAATAGCCAATCAGCTTACACCTAATTGTTACTTCAATAAAAAAATACCAATAAGCTTGCACTTTGTTGTTAATTAAATCAAAAGTAGATGTAGGGAATACACAGAATGTCTGTACCAAAAATAAACTGATTGACACAAAAAATTTCAGAATGTACTATATAAGCATAAACCAATGATAATGAAGGAGGAAAAGGAAGCAGCACTGAAGCCCTGACAAAAAAAATTAGGCCCAAAGGAATCAATGGGATACCAATTGACTTGTTTCAATAAAAAGCCTTAGCCTTGGATGTGCTAACCAGTATATAACTGGAAATTTGGAGCACAGCTATCTATTTGGCCAATGGATTGGAAGAGGTCCATATTTGTTTACATTCTCAAGAAAGGTGATCCAACGGAATGTGGAAACTATTGAACAATATCATTAATTTCATATGTAAGCAAAATACTGCTGAAGATAATTTAAAAATGGCTATAATGGTACATAGATAGGGAACTGCCAGAAGTTCAAGCAGGATTTAATAGGGATCATTGTTGGGGGATGTTGAGAAGGAAGGGAGGGCCCCAGGACAGGACAGACCACCTAGCTCCGGATAAGTGCAAGCCTCCCAAAGACCTTTAATATGGGATAGAAGAAGCTCCCCTGTGTTTGGCCGTACCAGCTTGAGAAAGCTCACCACCAGGGAAGATGCTGCCTCATCTGTTGAGTTGGGGGTAGTCTGCATGAGACTGATTTTATCCTAACCAATTCTCATGTCCCACATCTGTAAGCCCACCCTATCCTATCTTCCTGTTTACTTGTTCATATGTAAGTGTGCTGCAGCCCCCAATAAAATTGCATCTGACTGACTCTCTGAATTGCTCCTGGAGTGGTGTATCTCCATCATGCTTAGCCCTATCAAGGTGTCGCTGCTCATTGCTGGTGAATGGACAGTGACAGACCATGGCAAAAAGGACATCATTGTTGATGCCAGATTGATCCTGACTGAAAGTAAAGAATACCGGAAGAATGTCTCTGTGCTTTATTGGCTATGTAAAGGCATTTGACTATGTGGATCATAACAAGTTGTGCCTGATGTTGAGAAGAATGGATGTTCCAGAACCCTTAATTGTGCACATGTGAAACCTGTACCTAGACAAGGTGGCTGTTGTGTGAAAAGAGCAGGGAAACACTTCATGGTTAAAAAATCAGGAAAGGAGTGTCAGTGTTGTACTATCTTTATATAACTATTTAATCTATATGCTGGGCAAATTATTTGAGAAACTGCACTTTATGAGGAGCAAAGTGGCATCAGGACTGGAGGAAGATTCATCAACTACTTGTGTTATGCATGTGACACCTTGCTTGCTGTAAGTCAGGAGGACTTGAAGCACTTATGGCAGGTGACTAAGGAATGCAGCCTCCAATATGGATTGTAGTTCAACATCAAGAAAATGTCAGGAGATTCTCACCAGTGGGCTGATCGGCAATATCATGATGGATAGAGAAGAGATTGAGAGTCTTACCAATATCAGCTTACTCAGTTTCACCATCAACATTTTTGGTGCCAGCAGTCAAGAACACAAAAGATTAATTTCATTAGGAAAATCTGACATCAGGGACCTCTCTAAAGTATTGAAGAGCAATGATGCCAATCTATAGACTGAGGTGCGCCTGATTCAGCCCATGGTCTTTGCAATTACTACTATGCATTGGAGAGCTGGACAATTATTAAGAATGACAGAAGAATTGATGCATTTAAGTTGTGGTGCTGGAGAAGAGTGTTGAACATACCATGGACTGCCAAGAAAACAAAGAGATTTGTCCTGGAGAGGGTGAAATAAAGTTGCTCATAGGAGGCATGGATTTTGAAGCTCAATCTCACATACTTTGGACATGTTTGCCAGGAGGGACCAGTCCTAGGATAAGGACATCATATTTGAAAGGGTGGAAGGACAGTGCAGGAGAGGAAGATCTTGGATGAGATGGATTGATGCAATAATTGGGGTAATGGAGTAGGTAGGTGTGTTGGAGACAGTGAGAGTGCGTCAGGATAGGGCAGGGTTCAGCGTTGTTGTGCATAGAGTTGCTGTGAGTCACAGACGATTTGATGACATATAACTACAACACAGCGATCAACTTTTGCAATCTTAGATTGCTTAAACACACAATCAAAATGACTTAATTTTAACTG
>NW_006399948.1:1012120-1051370 GCF_000299155.1 Elephantulus edwardii
TATTATTAATTTTAATGAAAATTTACAGAGACTTTGGATTTCCATTCATTCATTGTTGCACTTTTCTCTCTGCAAACCCCTTCCCCCAGTACACTCTTCTCTTTGAAAAGTAAAGGAAAATTCTTTCATTGTTTTACAATCCCTCCCCCCAGGTCCATTCCACTATTCAGCCTTCCTTCTCGACTCCTTTCATGACAATAATACCTAATCGCATATGCCTTTTAAACAGTTTTCTCCCTCATCTGTTTCAATGCTGTATACATTATTTATCCCATCTTTCTCAGTCTTCCCCCAACTCTGATGTCAGTCCTGTTTTACAACAGTGACACTATACAGTATGGGTAACCCTGGAAGACATTATGCTGAGTGAAATATCTCAGCTGCAAATACCATTTTTTTAAAAAGGTACAAATTGTGATTATACACATACACCTCTCCTGATGGACTACACAGGAATCAGCTTGACTACAGCTGTAGTCAAGAGTACAGAGTAAAGAGTTGATGGAAGAGCTCCACCTCAGCAGTCAAAATAATATCAGGGGCTGATTATGGAATACACAATTACTCATGTGAAAATACAAGTTGAAGAGAATTAAAGCAAGTCTCTGAGAACCAAAATGTTATCTTGAGTCTATTCTATCTGAAACCCTATTGAAGTTTTGTTGTAATTCAGAATCAAGTCACTAGCAGTGAGTTTGTTTGTTTTTGGCATACAGTAAAATGCTAAGATTACTTTGATAGAAGTTATTCTTGATATGTTAATGAATTCTAGGGTACTTAGAAAAGTCATTTTTTCTCTTCTCTTAGTCTGGCTTGCTTCAGAGTCAAGCAAATCAGTTTAAATTCAACACTGTTTAAAAGCCTCTTTGTTCTGCGTGGTGCATTCCTTTTTCTCTGGATAAGAAGTCTCAATTTTGGAGATGGGTGGCTGAAAGGGAATAAAATTTAAAAGAAAATGAAAATATAGTGCCTTAATATTCAACAAGTTTTGTTATTGAGGGGAAAACGTGCTAAGGAAACATAATGTTTATTGTTGTTCTAACTCTAGAAATACATGAGGAATTTTTTATAAAGACTTTCTGGATCTGGAGAGGTTTCATCATTTATTCTAATGAGGCACAGCTAGTGAATCTGGTTTATGAAACTCTTTACACTGATAATATCTCCTAATCCCCTATTTTTCCGAAGGCAGATTCCAAATACTTTCAAGGGGCTTTTCAACCATAAACAACTTGCTGAGCTTCTTGAAAAACACATATTTTCTATCTTCTTTATGCTCTGCCATTAAAAAGTGCCCCAACATACCTAATCAAACTAACTTCCTTGGATTTGATAGAATTGTGACATGAAGCAATCCTTCATTAGACATCTGTGACTTCAATTCTTCATGAGAGGAGGCTTTTCTTTTTTTTTCGAGGAGTAGTGAGTAGTCATTCTGAACCTTTAGCAGAGCAACAGTAATACGCTGCATCACCAGACTGTTATTAAGGTTCCTATATTAAGTGGGAAATAGGCTTCAAAGTATTTATATGGATTAATCGAGAATTTTAATTTTTATTTCTTGTGCACCATTCTGTTCTGTGTCTTCTTTTTTTATGGAAAGCTTTGATCATAAATGAAATGCTTTTGTTTCTCTGCCTTTTGTTCACATGCAGACGTATAAAAATTAAATTTTTTGCTTTGATTTTGGTCTCCACTCCCTCCCTCCCCCAGCTTTCTGCACTATCTGAAAATGGTTCAATGCAAAGGCTTTATTGTTAGAAAAGAGATGAAAAGTAAAATTAAAATGGCAGAGTTGAGAGAATTTTCTGGTGGAATGTAAGTTCTCCTATAAGGCAAGGAACTCGTGTAAAGTGAGTGCTGAACTCTGTATTGTTCAACTCAGCTTGAATTTCAGCTGAATAATTCTGTGCAGCTCCATTTGTTACCTAATGTAGCTAAGAAAATGTATTGGCCCTTTGGTCTTCGACATTCACCATACATCTCTTAGAGTACTTAACATTCTTACTGTTCTGTTTGAGAGGAGAGAGTGTAAAAAGAAAAAAAAACCCCAAACCTTTAAAACTATTTTTTCTTTATTTCTGTTAATATAGAATTTTGAGTGACTTTTTACTTAAGAAGAAAAACAAAATTTAGTAGAACTCCAGAGTATAAACAAATGATTTATTGTGCCAAGCTGTTGTGTTGATTTAACTTCCAGATGAGCAAGGATATAAAAGGCAGAAGCGAACAACTTAGACTTCATATGAGATACTACAAACCAAATGACAAATACAACTCCTCCAAAATGAAAAATAGGGTTGCTGAAATGAAATTTAAGCTTCTCAAATCTCAGGGAAATTAACTGTATACAGAACACTGCTAATAGAAGATGAAACTTAATTTACGGCATGAAAATAATGCTCCATTGTTCCAGTGTAAGTTAGGTGCCAGTTGAGTCGAATCCACCAGATGCTCTGCTGGAGAAGAAGGGGCAATCACCTCCTATACCAGTCAGATTTGATTTGACGGTACACACACAAAAAATAATAAAATTAAAAAAATCCAAATGAGTGGTTCATTGCAACCCTATAAGCAATAGATTCTGTCCTGTCCAAGTCTATCTTAGTAATTTCTGACATAATTGAGCCCATTGCTATAGTCACTGTGTCAAGCCATGTGGTTCTGTGTCTTCCTTTCTTTTACCAATGCTCTACCTTTCCAAGCATGATGTCCCTTTCCAAGAAATAGCCTCTCTTTATGGGACAGGCTTCTAGGGAGCTCCTAGCCAGCAACTTCTAATGAAAGACCTCTTAGGGAGGAGTGGCCTAGTGGTAAGAAGCTGCACTGCAATACCTGCTGTTCAAATCCACCATCTGTTCCTAGGGAGGAGGATGAATAATCTCCTCCTGTGTGATCTATTACTTCTGAAAACCTGCCAAAGGGTCAGTTATGAGTTGGTTTCTACTCAAAGGCAAACAGTGGAAGAGGAAGCCCCTTTATGCAGCCTCTTCTCTCTGTGGTCATTCACAGGAGAAGTAATTTTCAGCTCAATATGAGAGCAGTTTTGGCCACAGGTACTTGAAACTATTTTAAAAATGGACTGTACAATGCCAAGAGCCAGGTTATAACAATCTATCTTCTGTCTGAAAAGAAAAACTCTGCTCTGTTTTTTTTGTTGTTGTTTGTTTTTTTAAACAACACAGTCTTCTGGTACACTTTAAAAAGGTGACTGTGAATATTTCAGTATGGTTCATACAGATTCCCTTAGTTATACACTTTCCTTCTAAATGTTTCATTTGTTTGGACAAAATAAATCATGAATAACAATTAAATATTTTAATGTAATATATAAATATGTTTTATATGAAATGTACATATATTTATGTATTTTATATATGAAGCACTTGCTGCAGAAGGTCAAGGACTGCAGCCTTTAATATGGATTGAAACTCAATATAAAGAAAACAAAGATTCTCACCACTGGGCTGATTTGCTGCGTTATTATAGATGGTGAAGAGATTGAGATTGTTGACAGCTTTAGTTTGCTTGGCTCCATAATCAACACTCTTGGTACAAGCAGCCAAGAAATTAAAGGACTCATTGCATTGGGAAAGTCTGTTGTCAGAGACCTCTTCAAAGTACTGAAGAGCAACAATGTCAGTCTGAAGACTAAGGTGCACCTAATATAGGCCATGGTCTTTGCAATAATTTGCTATGCATCAGAGAGCTGGACAATGACTAGGGATGATAGAAGGAGAATTGATGCCTTTGAGCTGTGGTATTGGAGAAGAGTATTGAATATGCCATGGACTGCTAAAAGAATGAACAGATTCATCCTGAATAGGGTTAAACCAGGCTGATCCTTGGAGGCAGATTCTGAAGCTTCATCTGAGATACTTTGGACATGTTGGCAAGCAGGGACCAGTCGTTGGAGAGGGATGTGATGCTTGGGAGGGTAGAGGGACAACACAGGAGAGGAAAACCCTTCAATGAGATGGATTGATTAGGTCACTGGGGTAATGAGGATAAGTGTATCAGAGACAATAGGATTGGTGCAAGATAGAGCAGGTTGTACATAGTTGTACATAGTTACATAACAACAACAAGAAGCATATGTAATGCATTTTAGAGATTTTTAAATAAAGTTGATAATTTTAGGTATGTCTATGAATATTCCATGCCTTTCAAATAATGTTGTTGCTGTTGTTATGTGCCGTCGAGTCCTTTGTGACTCATAGCGACCCTATGTACAACAGTCCTAAACCCTGCTCTATCCTGTGCCAATCTCATTGCCTCTGACACACCCATCCCGATTACCCCAGTCACTGAATCCACCTCATAGAGGGTCTTCCCCTCCTGCGCTGTCCCTCCACTCTGCCCAGCATGATGTCCCTCTCCAAAGACCTGTCTCTCCTTACAACATGTCCAAAGTATGTCAGGCGAAGCCCCAGAATCCTTCCCTCCAAGGAGCAGACTGGTTTAACCCTCTCTAGGATGAATCTATTTGTTTTCTTGGCAGTCCATGGTACATTCAATACTCTTCTCCAGCACCACAGCTCAAAGGCGTCAATTCTCCTTCTATCCTCCCTAGTCATTGTCCAACTTTCTGATGCATAACAAGTGATTGCAAAAACCATGGCCTGTATCAGGCGCACCTTAGTCTCCAGAGAGACACCGTTGCTCTTGAGTACTTTAGAGACGTCCCTAACCACAGACTTTCCCATCGCAATACATTTTTTTAAAATTTTATTTCCTGGCTACTGGTGCCAAGAGTGTTGACCGTGGAGCCAAGCAAACTGAAGCTGTGAACAATCTCAATCTCTTCACCATCCATCCTGATGCTACCGATTGGTCCAGTGCTGAGAATTTTTGTCTTCTTGACATTGAGCCTCAGTCCATATTGAAGGCTGCAGTCCTTGACCCTCTGCAGTAAGTGCATGGAAATCTGAATGGCTATATTTACGAGTTGAAGCATAAAAGGAATCCAAGCAGGGGTCCGGGAGAGGCCATATTTTACAAAGTGCTTTGATATCCTAAAATTTTTAAGAACTATTATTGAATTATTTTCAATCTCTGGATCCTGGCTGAAAGCAAAGCATATCAGAAGGATGTCTATTTGTGCTTTATTGTTTATGCAAAGGCATTTGACTGTGTGGATCACAATGAATTATGGGTAAAACTGAGAAAAATGGGAATCCCTAGAACACTTCATTGTACTTATGAAAAATCTATACCTAGCTCAGGAAGCTATTGTAGGAACAGAACAAGGGAACATGATATAAGTTGAGTGTCAGAATTGTATCCTTTCATCATACTTATTCAATCTATATGCTTAGCAAATTATTCGAGAAGCTGGACTCTATGAAGCAAAATGTAGCATCAGGATTGAAGGAAAACTAATCAATAATCTTTGTTATCAGATGACACAACCTTGTTTGATGAACATGAGAAGGACTTGAAATACTTGCTACAGAAGATAAAAGACTACAGCCTTCATATGATTTGCATCTCAACATCAAGAAAACAAAATTTCTCACCATTGAATTGATAGACAGCATCAAGCTAGATGGAGAAAAGCCTGAAACTGTCAATGGTGTCATCAAACTTGGATCCACAATCAATACACTTGGCACTAGCAGTCAGATCAGGAGACATATTGCACTCAGAAAATTTAGTCAAGGATGTCTCCAAATTACTAGGGAGCAATGATGTTACTTTAAAGACTAAGGTGTACTTGCTTCAGACCATGGTCTGTTCAATCACTTGCTATGGTGTTAAGAGCTGGACACATGAATAAGGATGGAGAAAGATTGGTGCTCTCAAACTGTGGTGTTGGACAATACGGAGTATCCCATGGATTGCCATAAGAACAAACAGACATGTCTCAGAGAACGTATAGCAAGAGTATTCCTTGGAGGCAAGGATGGAGAAGCTTTGCCTTGCATACTTTGTGTATGTTTGTAGGAAAGGCAATTCCTTGGAGAAGGACATCATGCTTGGAAAAGTGGGGAGATTATGAAAGAGAGGAAGACCATCAAACAGGTGGATTAACACAGAGACTGCAGTAAATGGGCTTCAGTTTGTTAGTGACCATGAAGTTAGCCCAGGATAGGATAGGGTTCAGGTCTGTTATTTACAGGGTTAGTGACCATGAAGTTAGCCCAGGATAGGATAGGGTTCAGGTCTGTTATTTACAGGGTTGTTATGCGTTCTTGACAGCACCTGACAACAACGACGACGACAACAACAACAACAACAACAACAACATCCATCCCCATGTATCCATTTGGATTCACCAGGAGATAAGTCAGGTTATCTCTATAAACCTCTTGTAATGCTACACAGTGATCACCATTGACACCATGAATTAAGCTTAATTCTGAAACTTGAATTTCAATTGTAAAAGAGATTATTTATTCATTTTGTAAATGTAAATACAGCAAATTTTATTTCTGAGGGAAAAATAATTTTCTCTTAGCAAACTAGTGTTTTTCCATGAAACTGCTTAAGCTTTTGTAAAAGCACACAATGACTTCTTTCCTTATAAATGACCTCCAAAAGAAAGTCAACATGTCACACAGTGGTATTTGCATTTGATTATGATCTCTTTTTGTTTTCCATCACAATTTTCTTTGCCTGAGAAGTTGTGTCTGTCTTGACAACCTCTACTTCCTCCCTTTAGAAATGAGGTGCAGTCTGCCGGAAGGTCATGATTTCAGTCGTTTTTACATTTTCTATTCTTTTTGAAGGGTGTAGGATGGAGGTCAGCTTTAGCTTGACATTCACAGCAAATTCCCTTTATTCTCACAGTAAGCCATGCTGAGTGTTAATGATAACAGGGGCATCTGCCTCACACATCCTGACCCAAACACTGAGGGTAGTTCATCTAATGACCCTTCTTCTCATTATTCCGTATGTTAATTTAACCAAGCATAAAAATTAGGCATCTCTTTTCTTAGGTAAGTGTGAGAAGGGTGGACAAAAGACACTTTTAAAATTTCCATCTCTAATTTTAAAGCTGGTAAGGAAATCAAGGGTAAATCTTTGACTCTTATACAAAGGACATTATGAATTATCTGCCGGGTTGAGAGCTAATTCAACCAAATCAGATAGGGTCTCAGACATTGTTAACAAGGATAGTAGTCCTCAAATAGGAAGAGAGGGGCAAAGAAGAAATGGGGTGGGAGAAACTAACATTTTTGAGCGGATGCTTTTCAGAAGATATACTCAAACATTTAAAATACAGGCAGTAAAATGTTGACAAAATAAGATGAAGTGTGTCATGCCTATTTTAATGTAAATTTTAAATGTGAGCAGCAAAGTTTAATTGTGTAAACTTCAGAGTTGTTACAAGGATTTTGTAACAAATTTAGGACAGTAATCATAAGCAGAATACAGGTTTCTTTTCATCATTTATTTACACCTGATTTCATCCTTGAACAGTCCTTACAGGTAGACTATTTCCTTTCTATGTGTCCCAGGAAATTAAGTCACTTGTTTGGGTGAAATATATGTTGAAACCAGATACTGCTTTGGTAGGACTGTCCTAGTGGGAGTTGTGTGCTAACCCAAAGGTTGTACCTCTTTGGTGGTTTGAATCCATCAGCCCCTCAGAGGTAGAAAGAAAAGAAAGCTTCTCCTGTGTGATTTATAGCCTCTTAGCTCTGGAGGCTTAGTGGTAAGGAGTTGCGCTGTAGACCCAAAGGCAGGCAGTTTGAACACACCAGCTACTTCATGGGAGAAAAATGGGCAATCTCTCTTGCAATTTGTTGTTGTTAGGTTTCTTTGAGTCATGTATGTCCTGTAGTGACCCTGTTGTTGTTATGTGCCGTCTAGTTGCTTGCAGCTCATAGAGACCCTGTGTACAACAGCCCTAAACTCTCCTCCGTCCTCTGCCAATCGCACTGTCCCCGATACACCCATCCCGATTACCCCAGTCACGGAATCAATCCACCTCATAGAGGGTCTTCCCCTCCTGTGCCTGCTCTCCACCCTCCCAAGTATGATGTCCCTCTCCAAGGACGGGTCTCTCCTTACAGCATGACCAAAGTATCAGAGTCCTTGCCGCCAAGGAGTAGCCAGATTTAACCCTCTCTCCAGGATGAACCTGTTCATTTTCTTAGGAGTCCATGGTACCCTCAATACTCTTCTCCAGCACTGCAGCTCAAAGGCATCAATTCTCCTTCTATCCTCCTTAGTCACTGTCCAACTCTCTGAAGCATAGCAAGTGATAGCAAAGACCATGACCTGTATCAGACACACCTTAGTCTCCAGAGAGACACCATTGCTCTTCAGTACTTTGGCTAGGTCCCTAGCAGCATACTTTCCCATCACAATACGTCTTTTATAAATCTGAACCCTTCTCTATCCTGCACGATTTTACATTCTCTGGACACCCAGCTTGGAGGGTCAGCTATGAGCGGGGTGTGATATGATATCAATAAGAAAGACAGATTTCCCTCTGGCTAAGAGGCGACTCTGGTGAAGAGGCTAAGGGGTGGCTAAGTGGTAAGTAACTACACTGCCAACCCAAAGGCACATGGTTCAAATGCACCTGGTGCTCCAACGGAAAAAACTGGTCAATCATCTCCCCTGTGATTTACTGTCTCTGAAAACCTGAAGGAAGCTCAGCAATGGGTTGGTTCAAATTCAATTTCTGACTCAAATGTACCTAATAACAAAAGGGAGTCTCAGGTTTTGAGTTTTACTAGTCCTTTATTTCAAATTTCAAATGTAAATGAGAACCATTGAAATCCACTTATTTCTGAATAAAGTTATTTGAATCCTGGCATATACCTTGGTTTCTACCTTGAACTTTTGTTTCAATTCTTGAGCAATTCCACGTCTTTCTAACACATTCTGCTGCTTCCGGGACTAACTGTGTTAGAACACACTCTGTCATTGGCTCTGTATTGCTTTCTGCTTGGTTGAGGAGAGCTAGTGTGAGATAGAGAAAGCTGACAGTACCCAGCTGAGGTCTGCTCTCCTGTGGTGTGAGCTGGCCCAGAGAAATTAAAAGTGGCAGAACCCTTTGTCTTGGAAAAGAGAGGCTTTGAAAAGCCTTAGTACAAGCGTAACACTTGACTGACTTAATATAATAAATATATGTTGGCAAAGGTGGCCTCAAACTTTCAAAATCCAGTTATTTTGTATCAACAGTCAATATGGACTTGGAAGCCCATAGAATTAATGTAGATGTTTATGTTCATTTCATAACTTACTTTATTACTTATAAAATTGTCTGATAATTTTGTTTTTAAATTTTAGTCTCAATTTCCTCTGACTAGATACCACTAGAGAGAAAGGACCATATCTTTTTTTGTGCTCATCACTACATGCCGTGTTCCACAGTACTTAGGTGTGGTTTTATTAGGTCCTGGAGGGTCTATTTTGATTCAAAGAAAACCCTATAGACACAGTAGAATTGCTCCACGGTGTTTTCTAGTGTATAGTTTTGGTAGGAACAGGCTGCCAGTTCTTTCTCCTGCAGTGTCACTGGATTGTTCATATGTTTACAAACTAATTTAAGACTATTTCCAACAGATTGAGTTGGATTTATTTCCTCCTGAATGCATGCTATTCTATTCAGGTCTCCAGATATTCAGACTTGCTGCTTTCCTCACTTTGAAATATTCTCTCTCTCTCTTCCACTTTGTCTTTGAAAAAGCCTGCATGATCTTGAAATAGTAAATGGCTTTCAAGCCCTAAGTGACATATATGGAGCTCTGGTGACCTAGTAAGTAAGGAGTTGGGCTGCTGCCCAAAGGGAGGTGGTTTGAATCCACCAAATGCCCTGAGGGAGAAAGATGGATAATTTCCATCACTGTAATTTACAGGTTCTGAAAATCTGCTGGAGTGTTAGCTATGAGACAGTTCCTACTTGGCTGCATGTAAGCATAATAAGTACACACACACACACACACACACACACACACAGTAGTCCAGTGTATTCTGACTCATAGATCACTTCTGAATTTCTGAGTCTGGTGAATGTCTATTTTTCTCCTGTGGAGCACCTGATGGATTAGAACCTCTGGCCTTTTAGTTAGTAGCTTGATACACCAATCATAATGCACAACACCCCTTTCTCTCTATTTGTATGTGTTACTAACTTTTCTATATTACGTGGCACACATCACAGTTTTGATTAAAGAGAGAAAAACTCAAACTCATTGTTCTTAAATTGATTCTAATCAATTACGTGGGTTTTTAAAAATTTTGTTTTCTTAATTTTAATGAACATTTACAGAGATTTTGGATTTTCATTCATTCATTGTTGACCTTTTCTCCCTGCTCACCCCTCTCCCCCAGTTCGCTCCTCTCTTTGAAAAGTAAAAGAAAAATTCCTTCCTTGGTATACAATCCCCTTGCCTCCCGCCCCGAGTGCACTCCGCTATGCAACCTTAATTCTGGACTCTCGTGGTAACCATAATACCCTACCATATATCACTTTTAAACTGTTCTTTCCATGATCTGTTTCAATGCAGTGTACACCTAGCCCTGATGTCAGTCCCATTCTACCATAGTGGTACAATGCAGTATTTGTCTTTTTGTGACTGAGACATTAACTAGGTTTTTTAAGGCTGAAAATTTTGTAGGTGGAGATTGTCTTTTTAGCTGGTGGAGTTGTTGTTGGCGCATTTGAACTATCATGTTTTTGGTTAGCAGCCTGACAAATAAGGCACACTACACCTCCAGAAGACATGTACAATATTGAACACATGATAGAAATTAAGTTTATTCACAGTGAGTTGAATATCAACACTGCTTTGAAAAGTAGGAACACCCAAAAGGTGTGCTGGCCCAGGGAAAATGTTTTCGTTTCAGAGGTAGATGTGTTTTTTAGAGTGTGGAAGAGATCTACCTATATAGTTTATCCTAGCCCTATTTGTGACCTGTAAATCTGTTTTAGGAGGACACTTATGTGGAGGTTCAAGAGGTAGTTGACTAAGAGAGTACATCTGGTCACCATCTGAACAACATCTAAAACACTGTTATGGGTACTGTTATTCTCTTTGCTTGAGAAGAAAAGGAATCTTACTTGACTGCGATGGAAGAAAATGAAGATATAAGATAGCCATAAAAGAAAAAAAGTTTATGTGAAGCAGCGTGTTGCAGTTATTTCCATCGTATCCAGCTGTGTGTGAACTCTATGGTGGAGATCACAACCTAAAATGACAGTTTCAGTGCAGGTAAATGGATTTCTAGGTTATTTACCTGGCCTGTGTAGACGGGGACATTCTGACATCATATTGGGAAAAATGATAGTATGCGGAAAATAAATTTATAGAGACTCTTAGGCTCAGTAGCACCTTCTAAAATATCTATTAGAGAAGCCATTATTCACTCTGAGTTTTTCCTTTAACTGAAGTATATTAATAACCATATCTATAAATGCAACTGCATGTAATATCTACTGGTCTCCAAATGACAGATTTCTTCATATTCCTTGTATAACATCATGTCCCTTGTCATAACCCCTCCAAGCGAATCCTCTTCTTGAATCTTTTATTTGAAAGAAGACTCTCTCTTCCCATTATATTCCATTTCTATATTCTTTTAAGGCTCCTTTTGTGACATGGTCTATAGGAAACTTCACTGCTAACCTAAAGGTGATACCTAGCAGCTCCTAGGGGAAAAGATGGGTAATCTCCTCCAGTGCAATTTACAACCTCCAAAAACCGGCTGGAGAGTCAGCTATAACTCAATTCTGGTTCGACTTCCACGTGCTTGAGCTACAATTGTAGCAATTAAAACAATGCATGATTAAAAGAAACTTGTTTATTTTCCAGAGACAGAACCACATTTTTCTCTCCATTGACGAATTAGTGATAAAATCCATCATACCCCTTGCCATGGAGCTGATTATGACTCATGGCGACCTTCCTTCTGGTTTCCATGTGATAAATCTTTAAGGGAGGAGACTGCCTTTCTTCTACAGAGAAGCTGGTGGATTCTTTCAGTTGGTAGTGCAACATGTAATGCACTATGCCACCAGAATTCCTTTATGATTCTTACACTCCTAACTAAAATTTACTAAGTGATTTATAATGAAATTGACGAAACAGGGACAAGTTCATTTGGTGTGTCATCACAAATCTCTTCCCATGTTTGACTCCCACCCTTGTCTCATCCTTTTCCCTTATCTAGTACTTATTTTTTATCCTGGACTCTTGATGGTGGTTTTACTCAACTGTGACCTCCTTGGTAGTGCCACAAGTTACAAAGTGGGCCTTTACATCTCCAAAAGCCCACATTCCTTTAGCAATCTGCTTTCAGCTTGGGTTAAGGGAGGGGAAAAAAAAATCATATCTGGTGAAAGAAATTGACCACAAGCTGTGAAAGATTGAGAACCTCACTTAATGTGTTAAATCTCCTGAGGATGTTTACATAGTTCAAGAGTGTATTAAACTATGCTGTGTGACTAAGCAATTTAAATAATTTTTGGCAATTTAGGAGGAAAAAACCTGGGGATTTAGTTGACTAAAAACACAATCTGAATGGTATGAAAATTGAGAAAGCTAATACACTCTTCTTTGAATATAATTTCAGTTTATACTAGCCACATGTGTATTGTATGAGAAATCCTGAACTTTCTTCTCTGTGTTAGGTTATACGAGCACTGAAACACTGGAAAGGAGCTCTGGTGGTACAGTGATTAAAGATCTCAGCTGCTAGCTGAAAAATCAACAGCTCAAATCCACCTGTAATCCTATGAAACAGTTCAGCTGCGTCTTGTAAGTTGCAATCAGATGGAATTGACTTAATGAGAGTAGATTTGGTTATTTTTGTCGAATATATTGAAGAATGTTGAGAATAATGGATGGGAAGGGTGCCACCAAATTTTTTCAGATGAGGAGTTATTGAGAAGCTGATAATAAACAGAATTTTATTTAGAGCAGAGACTTAAAGAAAATATGCATACTGTCTTTATATATTTAAAATACATCTATTGAACACATATTATATATGAATATATATTCAGGTGTTAGGGGGAAATGGTGACTGAAAACAAAGAAATCTTACTTTCATGAAATTTAGATTTCACAGTTAAGCTAAGCAGAAGTGGGGATTAAATGTATTTCTGCTCTTCATCCCCTCCACTACCCTCATTTTTCTCCCCCCTGCCTGCCTTTTTGTTTAATGTGCAGATACAGAACGAGGGATTGGGGGTTGTCAAAGGAAAATAAATAGATTTTCTGATACTACAGAGTTCATGATAATTTCAAGATCTATCCTAAAGAGCAACGTTATGAGTAACAGAATACTATATGATACTAATCATATGCATACAAGGAAGGCATACGACTATTACTCAAATATATGCACCGATGACTAAAGCCCAAGAGGAGGAAATGGAATATTTCTAAGACTCTCTTTTGCATACTTAAATTGAACATACATGAAATCAAGATGCAGTAACAATTATTGGTGACTGGAATGCAAAGTTTGAAATAATGAGGAAGGCAAGGTAAAGAATAAATATGACTTTGGTGTCAGAAATGAGGCTGGACACAGAATGAATGAATTTTGTACATTCAATGATTTATTCATCACAAACACTTTAAAAAAACCCACAAAAGGCAACTTTACACATTAATCTCCTTTAATAGACTGCACAAGAATCAGATTGACTACATCTGTGGAAACAATCATTGGAGAAGCTCAATTCCAACAGTCATAACCAGGCTAGGTGCTGATTGTGGAAAAGATCATCATCTACTCATGTGAAAATTCAAATTAAAGCTTAAGAAAATGAAAACTAGTCCACAAGGACTAAAATACAACTTTGGGGCTGTGCCGCCTGAATGATCGAAAACCAAATGTATTAAGGGATGATATCAATGAAGAGAGCAAGAAGAGGTAATTACCAAGACAGAGGAGGAAGAAAAGACAAATTGGATGTCAGAAGAGACTCTGAAAATTGCACTAGAGCATCAAGAAGCCAAAGCCAAGGAGATAAATGCGGAAAGAAATGAGCAGTAGATTCTAAAGGGTAGAAATCAAAGTAAAGTTTAGAATTGAAAGTAAAGTGTTATAAAAAAGTAAACATATGTCAGAATTAAATATTAAAATGAAATACACAACGAGTTGGAGTTGGAGAATAAAAAGAGTAGAATTTACTAGGCATTTCTAAAGTTGAAAGAATTGAAAAATAAATTCAAACTCGAGATAAAATATTGAGACGCTATCAGAAAAATCTTGAATGATCCAGACTGCATCAAAAAACGATGGAAGGAATATAGAGAATCACTGTACCAAGTGAAGCTGGTTGACACTGAACACTTTCAAGCAGTACTATATGAACAAGAAGCAATGGCAATCAAGGAAGAATTTTAAGCTGCACTGAAGGCATTGGCAACAAATAAAGCCCCAGGAATCAATGGGCTATCTATTAGTATGTTTCAAATAACAGATGCATCAGACACGCTCACTAGTTTGTGCCCGGAAATTTGGAGGACAGCTTCATGGCCAACTGACTGGAAAAGAGCCACCCACATTTGTTCCCATTCTCAAGAAGGTGCTCCAACAGAATGTGGAATATCATATATAGTACAATATCATTAATATGACATTAGAGCAAAATATTGCTGAAAATCATCCAAAAATGATTAGAATTGTCCATTGACAGAGAACTGCCAGAAGTTTAAGTGAGGTTTAGAAGAAGCTGTGGCACCAGGGATATTATTGTGGATGCTAGATGGATCATGGCTGAAAGCAGAGAATAAAAGAAAAATGTTTCCCGGTGTTTAACTGATTGTGCAAAGACATTTAACTCTGTATGTCATAACAAACTATGGCTAACATTGAGAAGAATGGGAATGCCAGAGCACTGTCTAAACAAAGCAGGGAAATGCTGCATGGTTTAAATTAGGAAAAGTGTGTATCAGGATTTTATCCTTTTTTCACATACATTCAATTTGTGGGCAGAGCTGATCATGTGGGAAGCTAGACTCTGTGAAGAAATATGTAGCATCAGGATTAGAGGAAGACTCCTCAGAAATCTGTGCTATGCAGATAACACAATCTTGCTTTCTGAAAGTGGGGAGGAATTGAAACCACTTGCTGCTGAAGATCAAAGACTGCAGCCTTCAAAACGGATTACATCTCAACATCAAGAAAACAAAAATCTTCACCATTGGATCACTAGCCTACATCATAGGAGATGGAGAAAAATTGAACTTGTCAATGATTTCATTTTACTTGGATCCACAATCAACACCCTCTGTACCAGCAGTCAGGAGATCAGGAGATATACTGCATTGGGCAAATCTGTTGTCAGGAATCTCTCCAAAGTTCTGAGGAGCAATGATATCTACTTGAAGACTAAGGTGTGCCAGATTCAGGCCATGATCTTTTCAATCACTTGCTATGTAACTGAGAGACGAACAAAGAATAAAGATAACAGAGAGGGTTGATACCTTTGAGTTGTGGTGTTGGAGAAGAGGATCGATAATGCTATGGAATAGAAAAAATAAAGTACAGGTCTTAGAAAAAGTGTAGCCAGAGTGCTCCTTGGATGCAAGGATGGTGAAACTTCATTTCACAAATTTTGTCATTTTATGTCATTAGGGATATGATACGTGGAAAGGTGGAGGGTCAGTGAAAGAGGAAGATCTTCAACCAGATGGATTGACACAGTGACTGCAGCAATGGGATAAGTATGTTGCAGATAAGGAAGATGACACAGAATAAGATAGGGTTTAGATCTGTTGTTCATAGGGTTGTTATGAGTCACACTTGATTCAATGGCATGTCACAATAACAACGACAGAGTTCATAAAACTGGAATGGAAGGCTATTGGGGTAAGCAGTTTCCCATTATGGGAAATTTTTAGGTGCTCTTCAGTAAACATTCAGGCAATACTATCAAGTTTCAAGATAGCAATAGACCATGATTCAATACGCATTTGGGAATAGAAGTACAAATGTATTATGTGATAGTCCTTAAGAATTCTCTGATTCATTGTTAATTTCACAAATTTTTCACACATGATAAGCAGAGCAATAAAGATAATTGCTTCATAAAGAAAAGCTTTTCAAGTCAAGTCTGAATGTGATTTGCCATTTTATTTGAACTATCCAATTTTTTCACAAAGGAAAGACAACTACCCCCACTCTCAAATGACTAAAATCTCCATCTGTCTTAGTTATCTCCTGTTGTTGTGACAGAAATGCTTTGAGTGGGTGATATTAAAAAAAAAGAAAATAATTTATTTACTCACAGTTAAAGGGGTCTGAAGTCCAAATTTAGGGCACAAAAGCTGGGGGAAGTCTCTCTTTCTATCTGCGCAGGGGAAATTTTTTATCTCATTCCCTTGGCAATCTTCAACTGGATATTATGTTCCCTACTTGTGCATGCTTTTTTCTGTTTCTAGAGTCTTTTTTAACATCTAGAAATGATTAGGTTTAAAATATATCCTATTGTGGTCTAGTCTGTAAAGAGTTGCACTGCTAATCTGGCAGTTCAAATCCATTAGATGGTCTGAGGGAGAAAGACAGTCAGTCACCTCTTGTGTGGTTTACAGCCTCAGAAATCCAGGGGATCAGCTGTGAATTGGCTCCTCTTGGCTGCATTGAGTTCAGTGAGACTCTGGTTGCTGTTATAGGAACTGACACAAAATTAATCCCCTCACTTTGTTGGAGGTTTTCAGAGTCTAAATAGCAAAGGAGGATAATGATCATCTTTTGTGGAGAAACTGGCACATTTAGATCTTCGTTTGAGTTGACAGCACAAACCATCAGGCCGTCAGAGTTCTCTAACTTCAAAAGCAATTCCTTTTTTGTTTTTAATTGTATTTGGTTTTGGAATCTGGCGTTTCCATTAGGCTTGTCAAGCAAATCCTTATATTTTTGGTTTAAAGAGAGAAATGAGTTGCATTGCCAACCCAAGGGCATGCTGGATGAATCCACCAGCTGTCCCATGGGAGATAGATGGATAGTCTTTGTTCCTGTAATTTGCTGCCTCTGAAAACCTGCTGGAGGGTCAGCTATGGGTCCATCTCAATTTGATGGTACACAACAACAACAATAATAACAATCCATTCTCTTGTTCTCATTGCCTTGGAACTGTTTGGACTCATTGTAACTTTCCACTAGGTTTCCAATCTTAATGGGAGACTACCTATCTTCCTCCCTTGAATCTGTTGAAAGATTTCAACTTTTAGAGGTGTGTGACTTAATCATATCTATTCAGACATAATTTGGCAATATCAGAGGCAAGTAATCCATGTATACCTAAAAGAATATAATATGTTTGCTTGAGAAAAAGATAATAATATATTAATCTTTGTCTATCTTTTACTTCATCAAAAAAGCTATTAATTTTCATTTAAAATCTCTCCTCTTACTAGACAGAAGGGGAATAGATTAAATTGTCTTGCTGCTGAAGTAAAGCGTGCATTGCAAGGGTAGGCAGGGGGAGAGGTGAAGAAAATGTGCAACAGTGAATAAAAAAATTCTTGCTTCTGGATTATTTTTTAATTTATTTAAGAGATATTATATATTTAAGCTATGCCATTTTCAAAGATAAATAATGTCTTTTCTAGAAGGTGTTTGAACAGTATCTAACAACAATAACCTAATGAATTTGAGGTAGCAAAAGGCCTTGCTTTTTAAAAAATAGTACAAATAAAAATTATTAATAAGTGCATGAGTATACAATACATCATAACAGTCTTTAAAAACTGTAGATTTACTATACTTCTCTATTGTGTGGGCCAAGTTAAAATATTTCCCTCTAGTCTTTTTGTTAAAGGCAAGTGTATGCTGATATCTATGCATACAAGGAAGGGGTACATACATATTTCCCTTTCAAGGTCCTATCACTTTAGAATTAGAACGTAATTCAGTCAGTCTTTTAGAGTTGAAATATATTCATAACTGATCTTTCAATCAGTTTTCAAAGGTTATAAACTTCTTGATAGGATTATACATCTTGAATGGGGTATTGATAGATTCTAGTTGCTTTCCCTTGGTAGCTCAACTCCTTACTCACGCCATCAGTAACCTAGTGCATAATTGCTTCTGTTGTTGTTATGTGCTGCTGTGTTGGAACCGACTCATTAACTGAAGCTCCAGGGGGTTTTCAGTGGCGGTAAATGCAAGGGAGAAGATCGTCCCTCCTTCTCCTGCAGAACAGATGGTAGATTGAACAACTTGCTTTTTTGATTGTAGCACAGAGTTTTACCACTAGGCCACCAGAACTCCGTAGGACATAACTGTTGTTGTGTACCATCAAACTGGAACCCTCCCACAGCTGATCCTTCAGCAGGTTTTCAGATGCAAAGAATCACATAGGGGAAGAATGTCCATCTTCGTTCTCAAACCAATTGGTAGATTCATGCACCTTTAAGTTGACAGCAGCTTCTGACCACTAAACCTTAGAGCTCTAACTACAGAGATAATTAGGAACATTAGGTCTTGTTTTGTGAAATTTCTCAATTGAGAAAATCACAATGGTATGAGTTAAATTTGAAAATGAAAAATAATTATGCTCGCTACTCTTTATATATTAATATTCAACTGAAATTTCAAAATTACTATATTCACCAATTTGATAAATCAGATTTTGAATTAAAAATTAAATGGGAAATGAGAATCTCTTAAGCAATGAAATGTACAAAGTATAAAACATTTTATCTACATATTATTAGTTAATATAATATGACTTATTGAGAATTAACTAAGAGTTGGGCTCTGGATTCAGGTGAACCTAATTCAAGTCATGGTGTTTTCAATCACTTCCTATGCATTTCAAAATTGGACAATGAATAATTGAAATTGGACAATCGAATAATAAATTGGCTGGTAGAAGTCGATGTCTTTGAGATATGGTGTTAGAGATGAGGACTGAATATACTATGGACTATCAAAAGAACAAACAAGTTTGTCTTTGAGAAAGGACAGCCAGGATATTCAAAGGATGGTGGAACTTTGTCTCACATATTTTGGGCCTCTTGTTAAGAGGCCAATTATGCTTAGAGAGGTAGAGGATCAGCAAAAGAGAAGAAGACACTCAGTGAGTTGTATTGGCACAGTAACAATTGGCTTAAGAGTATCCAAGATGATGTGGATGGTACAGTATAGAGGAGGGTTCAGATTTATTGTTCATAGGGTCGATATGAGTTGTGGTCAACTCAATGGTATCTAATAATAATCACCACATTTTTTTTCTAAGATAAATATTTAAAATAGTTTCTCTATATAACTTTAACCATTATTTGTTTTTTACAACATAATTTCTGGAAGTGTGTATTGACTATTAGAGGAAGATATAGATGAATCTTCCTGATAGAGAGGCTGATAAAGAACCTTGTTCATAAGCCATAATACTTGTCTTTGAAATGCTGATAAGAATTGATGATTATTATACATTATTTAATTTGAGGGGTTGGAAGCAGGAATGGCCTCTACTTCCTAAATAACATTCCTCTGAAAACTCTATGAACGTTGATAGATGTCAATTGTTGTAGAGGGGCTTCAGTCCTTTTTGTTCATAGGATTGCTATGAGTCATGCTTGACTCAAAGGCAATCAACAACAACAACAATTTGAGAGGATGTCATTTAAAGAATATTTCCAGAAGTAAATCTGACAAGTAAAAGTAGAATGTGGATTAAATATAAGATTTACAGTGTAGTATTCTGGGTGGAAACTCAGGTTCTGTTATTTGGAAAGTTCTTATTGGTTGCTTGGTCTTAGATAAATTACTTAATCTCTTTACATATTGGTTTTCTCATCTAGAAATTAAATTATAAAATTATCTATTCCATATGGATACTATGGAGGTTAAATGAATTTGTGGTCCAAAATAGTTAACATACCTGTCACATAATGTGCAAAACCAATATTCACTGTTAACACATGGAGTCCCTGGGGGTTGCAAATGGTCAACATGCTTTCCTGCTAACTGAAAGATTAGTGGTTAAAGTTTACCCAGAAGAACCTCAGAAGAAAGGTCTGGTGATCTCCAACTGAACAATTAACTTTTGGAAACTATGGACTACCATTCTACACTGACATATATGGGATTGTCACAAGGTAGGACAAATTCAATGGCAAATATTTTATTGTTTGTTTGTTTGGTTATTATTAAATAGCCAATAATGACTAAAAGGAAATGACTAAAATAAAGTTACAGGGAAAATTTTGATATATATCCTTGTAAATAAAATCTTGCTTAGTTGGATCTACCTTAAATATATTTGACATTTCTTTTCTGACACAGAGTTGTCTGGATAACCTCCTTTCCTGCTGTCATGGGAACAAAAGTCCTTTTTGAAGTCCAGGTAAGAAGGCCTGTGCCTGTTCCATGACCCCTTTCACCTACTTTTTATCTCATATATCAGTGTCAGCCTCTGATAGCTTCAGGTCTTTAATTTCTCCACTTAAGAAACTGTAAAAGAAAGCAAGCTTAACAAACATAAAACTTCAAATACACTTGTGTCACAGCTTAGTGAATTCATCACATGTCTACATGGGCAAATGCAGTAAAAGTCATTGGAAACATCTCAGACTTTACACAATGCATTCATTGATTGTCTCAAAACCTTTAGCTAATTTGATAAGACACATTGGAACTGGTACTGTTGTAATTGTAGAATTCTGTCAATATTCTCTGTATGAAAACTTTGCAAGAGGCAGAGTATTTACAAGGGCAAGCTGAAAGAATAGCATTACTTTCACTAAATACATTGTATTTCTCTGAAATACCACATTGAGCAACACCCATAATGCACAGCCATAAAGTGTTAATTGGATATATCTGATTGTAAGCTGCTTTGTTCTTTCTATTAAAAAAATGGAATTAGTACATAAAATATTATCTGTAGAACTGTGGGAAACTTGAGATTGAAAGTGTGTCTAAAGTAATGAAACATTTAGAAAATGAAAGCATGAGGAACTGAGTTTATTTAACTGACAGAGGAAAATATCTGTAAAAACATAAAATTATTAATGTTTTTATGATGTGTTTTTAATAAGATTATATAAAATATGTTGTTGTTGTTTTTGTTGTTGTTGTTGTTAAGTGCTGTCAAGTCATAGATGATTCATAGCGACCCTATGAATGAGAGACCTAAGCACTATACATAGAGTTTCCAAAGGGAAACCATCTTGAAGTGGATGCCACTCCTGCGTCTAAGCTTGTTTTAATCCTGAAGCTCCACCAAACACTGTCCACCATGAGTCACCATTGTCACATTTGGCACATCAGTGTCACAGTGTTTAGCATCACAGCAACCATGAGTTACCTCTGTACAGCAATGCACAGACCTGTGCTATACCACTTAGAAGAATGCTTAACAAAAACCAATTTAAACCAGGCCTGAGTGCCACAGATTAAAATCACCCACCTGGGGTTTGGTAGCATAACATTCTGTCCACTAGGCCATAGGTAGTAATATTTTTTCCCCTCTGGTCTCAGGACAGTAATTTAAAAAAAAAAGGTACAAAGATGATAACCACAACAATAATAACTCACTCTTGCAACATATTCGATGTTTTCAAAATATTTTCATAGGGATAATCCTGATTGCAGATGTATTATTACTTTTTTGTTTAATGGAAAGAAATATATTGTTAAAAGACATCTTTGGAATAAAACAGGGTCCTTTGCTTCCACATTTCCTGTTTCTCAGGGTTCACTCCTTCAGCAATGTTATAATTTCATTTTAAATCTGAATGAATCTGCAAACATCTATTTGAATTTTATCCTATTCTTCCATCCTTCTTCCATGTTCTTTGCTTTAATGGTGCATCAGTGAAAAACATTGTTTGTGATAATCTCACTCTCAGTTGCTGATGAGTTGGTTCTGATTCAGCAAACATCCATTGTGTTTCCAAGGCTTCAGAGCACAATGGGAAAAGATTTCTCATCTTTCTCCTGTAGAGCCTCTGTTGGATTCAAACCACTGTAGAGGCATGACCTTTAGGTTCACACAACTCTCTACGGACTGCACCATCCCTTGTTGTTATCTAGGATCATAATAAAGAACTTTGTTGGTACAGTTCCTAGGGAGTTATACAGGTAATCAAGAGGCTGTCAATCTTTGGCTGTTCAAATCTACCAGCTGCTCTATGATAGAAAGATGCGTAGTTTTTGTCCAATTAAAATGTGCTGCCTCTGAACTGCTATGAGCTGGGATCCACTCAACAGCAATGAGTGAGTAATGTCTGTGCTCATATACTTCTACCGAACTGGCAATTAGAAGTGATTTTTAATGTCACTCCTGGCATATGAGGGTTGAATTATGTCATCATAAAAAAACTTAGCTTTCTAGTTAGTGCAAGAGAAGTGATAGTAGATGTGGAGTATGTTTGGTATACTTAAACACAACATTAACTTGCTTATGATACATAAGACCAAAGTGTTTTCAGGGTTAACCAGTGTGAAGTACTGGTGTAGCAATGAACCTCAATCAATTGTAGTAGAAACCATATCCTGCTGAGGGTGGATCAGGATCAAGGAGCACCCACACTTGCTGCTGATGGTTCATTGTCGAGTACTTCTGTATCCATTTCTCCCAGCCAAAGGGAGTCCTTTCTCAGGGTTGTGTACCCTCCTTGGGCATAGAGCCCTTTCAATAAATTGTTGACGTGCTGAATAGGGAATGATACAAATACTTGGATCCTTTGTCAATATTCAGGAACCTGGGAAGGGTCATCATAGCTCCGGAGCTCCCTGAACTGCTTTGCAATTCAACTTCTTCCTCTTCTCAATCGTGCTTCCCTCACAGCTTTAGAAGTGTTCCCAAGGGCACACTCTAGTAAATTTCTTGCATGCAAATACCTATTACAGAGGCTGTTACCAAGGAAACGGTTTTAAGATATTGTTGTTGGTAGTTACTATGGATTCAGCTCCAATTTATGGTGACCTTATGCATAACAAAACAGAATGTTGCCCGCTCCTGTACTATCTTCGCAGTCAGCGGTATGTTTGAGTCCATTGTTATGCCAGTTCATTTCTTCAGGGGTTTCTCACACCTTCAATTACCTTACCAACCCTGACATTCTATTCTAGCATTTTCTCTTTTTTAATTTATATGTCTCATATAAATGTGTTACAATCTTGCCATCCTTTTAAGGAATATTTTGACTATTTCTTTGGAGAATTTTCCCCCCCTTTTTCTGGCAGCCCACTGTATGTTAAATATGCTTTGTCAACACTACAATTTGAATGCACTGACCCTTCTTAGATATTTTCTAACTATTCATCTTTCACTACATATGAGGTTATGAGCCATATCAGCCCTAGGATTAAAAATTGGCGCTATCCCAGGACAACTTAATCAAGCCACACTCACATCAACCACTATCAAGATCATGACTTGAGTCTGATACAGCTTGGTCATAAGAATGGCATCTTTTTAAAAAATTGGTGAAAATTTATAGAAAGAACGGGTTTTCATTCATTTATTGATACAGATTTCTCCTCCCTTTCACCTCCCCCAATTCACTTGAAATGCATATCTTGTCTCAGATTTTCAGTTACCATACACACATTCATCCATAGTAATCCATTCACTTCAGGTAGCCCCTATCATCTCCCAGTGCATTGTAGTGTTTATTATTCATCCATTCTTTCTCGGCTCTCTTCTTTCCCATGTTCATCCTATTTTTATAACAGGGATCCTACGTAATATTTGTCTTTTGTGACTAGTAAACTCAGCATAATGCCTGCCAGACTCATCCATGCTTTGTAATGCTTTACAAGTTTATTGTTTTTCAGTGCTCTGTAAATACTCCATTGTGTGAATGTACCACAGTCTATTTTATACATTTGTTAGTTGAGGGGCACATAGGCTGCTTCCATCTCTGTTGCTGTAGTAAACATGATTTATCTATTTCTTCCTCTTTGGCTTTGTTTATTGGTGCATATATTTGAATGATAGTCTTATTAGGAGGACTTCCTTGTATGCTGTGTATATTGTCCTGTACCTCGCAACATTGTATTTCAAGATGGATCTAGAAATAACCTTTTTAAACTGTGTATGAAACCCTATATTTTTTTATTTTCATCTCTAGGGTAGTAGATAATGATTGTCTAGTTCAAAATGCTCCACTTCACTCCTGCTCATTTTGCCAATGCCTAGTATGTCAATATTTCTGCATCCCAATTCCTTCTTAAGAATGTCCAATTTTCCTACATTAATACTTCTCATATTTCACGTTTCAATCAATAGCGTCTGACTATAATCGTTCCTCCTTATTTGTGTTTCCCGGAAATGAGGGCTCAGCCTCAGGTGCCATAATCTACTAGTCTACTTAGTGTGCTTTGCGCTATATAAGATTTTAAAAGGCCTAATATTTCAGAAATGGATGAACAATTCTTCTTCCAAGCCTGTCTTAATTTAGATGCTCAGCTTTAGAATAATATCCTACAGACAAGCACTTTATCAAAAGTTAGGTACGAAAAGAAAGATACTTCCCCATTACAGAAGTAACAGATTCAGGGTAAGTCCCATCCTTTGGTACATGTTTTTCGGTTTTATCCTTTTCCTCACTCAACCAGCATCCCCTTCCACACCTGCCTGGCCCAGGCAGCACTCGTCTTCCCCCAGATAAACCTTGATATGATGACTCAGACCTCTAGTCACTTCTGTGATGCCTTGTGCCTTGCAATGTGCTGGTCTCTAATGTTGCTGCCAGTCTCTCATGAGTTTAGGAGGCTGTAAACCCAAGTCTCACATGCCAGTTTTAGATAATAATTTCTACCTGAGGCAGTTCTGGAGAAAGGTTCTTGCCATTGAACTTCTGATCCAGGACTATCTTCTTGTGACTTAGTGTTTCTGCTCTTCCATTTATGCCACAATGCTGAGTTGAGATGGCAGAGGTGCTTATAAAATCCTTCCCATTAGCAAACACAGGGCTTCCAGAAACAAATTTGAGTTGGAGGTCTTTTCTTGATTGTAATACCCTGTCAGCAAGGCCTGGTAGAATTTGAGGGAGATGAGTTATTACATCAGATCTCCAGTTTGGCCTTAGGTGTTGCTGTCATGGGTGTTTCTGCTGTAGGTGTAGCTGGAGCAATGGTGTCAGAGGATCTGGCTAATTGTTCAGCTCCACAGTCAATACTCTTGGCACTAACAGTCAGGAAATCAAAAAAATGAATTGCTTTGTGAAAGTCTGCTGTGAGGAACCTCTACAAAATGCTAAAGAGCAATTATGTCCATCTAGAGACCAAGGTGTGCCTGACCCAGGCCAGGGTCTTCACAATTACCTGTTATACATCAGAGAGCTGGACAATGACTAAGGATGATAGAAGAATTGATGCCTTTGAGTTGTGGTGCTGGAGAAGAGTGTTGGACATACAATGTGCTGCCAAGAGAACAAATAGGTCTGTTCAGGAGACAGTGAAACCAAGTTGCTCCTTGGATGCAAGGACTTTGATATTCTGTCTCAAAAAATTTGGGCAAGTGGCCAGGAGGGCCAGTTTATAGAAAAGAATATCATGTTTGGAATGGTGTAGGGACAAAGCAGGCCAACAAGTCCTTGGATGAGATGGATTGATACAATAACTAGAAAAATGGGAGCAGTTGTTTCTGAGACAATGAGACTGTCTCAGGATAGGGTGGGGCTCAGAGCTATTGTACATACTATGGTCACTATGAGTCCCAGGCAGATCAATGGCACAACTCTCGTTCTTTAGGGTATATTCCACTATTGGGCTAGCTGGGTCAAATGGTATTTATATTTCTAACTTCTTGAGAAAGTTCCAAACTACTTTCTATAGTGGTTGTTCCATTTTACATTCTCATCAGCAGTGAATCAGGGTTCTAGTCTTTCCACATCCACGCTGCTGAACTTTGTTATTGTTGCTGGAGTAAAATAATATCTCATTGTTGTTTTAATTTGTATCTTTCTTATAGTTAAGGATTTTGACCATTTCTTCATGCATTTGTTTGCCATCTGAATTCCTTTTTTTTGTGAAGTGTCTATTCATATCTTGTGCCCATTTTGTGATTGAGTTGTTGGCCTTTTTCTGTTGAGGTGCTTTGGCATTTTATAAATTTTAGATATGGATCTTTTGACAGTTATATAATTGCCAAATACTTTTTTCAGTTGTGAGCTTCCTGTTTACTCTGTTGGGCATGTTTTTGAATGTGCATAGGATTTGAATTTTAAAAGGGTGTAGTCATCTCTTTTATACACCTCTGGTTTAAGTTTTTGTTATGCTTGGAAGTCTAATCATTCTATAGATTAGAACTTCTTTAGTTGTTCCTAATTTTTCCTCTAATGAGCTTTATATTCTTTGGCTTTATTCCTAGGTCTCTGATCCATCTTGAGTTGGATTTTATGTATAGTGTGAGGTGTGCAACTTATTTCAGTTTTGTGCAGATGGTTCTCCAATTTTGCCATCACCCTTTTCTAGAGAGGTCGTCATTTTCTCACTTAACTGATTTTGTTTCCTTGTGAAAGTCAGTTGGTCATAGGTAGATGAATTGATTTCTGGCTTGATGATCCTATTTCACTGATCTATGTGTCTGTCATTGTACTTGCTCTCTTGATTACTATGGCTATGTAGCAGAATCGGAGAGCAGGGAGTGTGTTGCCTCCTACCCTGTTTTTCTTTTTAAGTGGTGTGTTTCTTGTTCAGGTTCTTTTTCTATTTCAGACAAAACTGGAAATTGCATTTTCCTAGTCATTATAAAAGGAATTGATATCTGTACTGGGATTGTATTGAATTTGTAGAGTGCTTTTGGGAGAATTGTCATTCTCATGATAACGGAGTTTCTTTGATCTAAGATAGAAGTTATTAAATTTCAAGGGCTGAGAATATATCCTTTAACTACAAGAATTATAATCCATCATAAAACCCACCTCTCCAAATATTGTTAATACTTTCTATGGTTGCTTGGACAATGGATAAAGATGATGGAAGAAAGAATTGATGCCTGTGAATTGTGATGTTAGGGAAGAGCACTAGACACATTATCAACTGCCAAAAGAACAAACAATGCCCTGGAGAACCAGACTCCTCTTTGGAGGAAATGATGATGTGGCTTCACCTCACATACTTTGGACATATTGCTAGGAGGGGCTATTCTTTGGAGAGGGACATGATGTTCAGAAAAACTACAACCAGGAGAGAATAAAATAAATGAATGGGACCTTCTAAGAATAAAATGCCTATGCACATCCAAAAACTTATCCAGAAGGGTAAAAAGGGAAGCCACAGAATGGGGAAAAAATATCTGGTAATGATATGTCAGAGAAGGGACTTATATCTAGAATTTATAAAATACTTGAACACCACAACAAGATAAAAGTAAACAACCCAATTGAAAAATGGGCACAGGATATGAACAGACACTTCACCAAAGAAGACATTCAGATGGTGAACAAACACATGAACAAGTGTTCAAAATCCCCAGCTCCAAGAGAGATGCAAATCAAAACAGCTATGGAATATCATCTCACCCCAATAAGAATAGTAAAATTTAATGAAACAGCAAACAACAAATGCTGGTGAGGTTGCAGGGAAACGGGAACATTTATTCACTGTTGGTGGGAGTGTAAAATGGCACAACCACTATGAAAAGCAGTATGGTGCTTTCTCAGACACTTGGACATAGAATTACCATTTGACCTAGCAATTCCGCTACTGGGAATATACCCTAAAGAAACTGTAACTGCCACCCCAGCAGATATATGCACATCCAAGTTTATTGCAACTTTGTTCACAATAGCAAAGAGTTGGAAACAACCCAAGCACCCATCAACAAACAAATGGATAGAGAAGCTGTGGTATATTCACACAATGGAATACTATGCTGCATTGAAAAACAAGGAACTCATGAATTTCTATACAAAATGGGTAACCCTGGAGGATATTATGCTGTGTGAAATATCGTAGTCACAAAAAAGATAAATATGGCATAATGCCACTGTTATAAAACAGGACTGACATAGGGTCTGGGGAAAACGAAAAAAAAAAAAAAATAGGAGATAAACTATTTACATGGCATTGAAACAGATGAGGAGAGAATTATAAAAGGAACATATGATTAGGGATTATTGGCATTACAAGAGTCCAGAATGATAGTTTGCATAGTAAAGTGGTCAGGGGTGGGGGGACTGTCTACCAATGAAAGAACACGTTTTCCAAAGAAAAAAAGCAAACTGGTGTGCATCAGGGCAGGGAGGAAAATGTGCAAAAATGAAAGAATGGAAATCCAAGTTCTTTATAAACTTTCATTTAAAAAACCTAAGGATGTTCATAGGGTGGTTATGGGTTATAGTCAGCTTGACAGCACCTAACAACAGCACAGTGAATGCATGTGCATATGCTTCTAAGTATTAGACTTGTTACTGGTGATTTCTGTGCCTCACTACACCAAGACTTCTTTTTCATGCTCCCATAATTTTGCACAACCTGTACTCAAAACTGATACATTATTTGCATGACCTTTTTTGTGAGGTTTAGGTGGTTCAGGAATTGGCATTTATTCACTTTGATTTTGGAAATTAATTTTTATATTGACACCCTAATGACAAGGATGTGTTTCATTGATACTGTAGCATAGGCATAAGAATGCTTCCTGCCTGTTTTATTAATTTGGGAAAAGGAAAGGGATTTTAGAATATAGTTGAGAGCCAATAAAAACACACTGCTGTTGAGCCAGTTCCTACTCACACTATTTCCAAGGTTAGAAATCTTTACAGGAGGAGACTGTCCATCTTTTGCCTGTTGAAAGACAAAAGGATTCACGCTACCAAATTTCCAGTTAGCTAGCACCTTGGCCTGTTAAATTCTTTCCTAATTTTTTAGATATAACTGGCAATTTCTGCATTCCAAATAAACAGAGCTTTGAATAGGTGTTCAATTGTTTGTTTTTGTTGTTATGTATTGTCGGCTCATGGTGACCCTATGTACAACAGCCATAAACCTGCTCTACCATGTGCCAATCTCATTGTCTCTGACACACTTACCTCATCAAGGGTCTTCTTCTCCTGCGCTGTAACTTCACCCTCCTGAGCATGACATCCCTCTCCATGGACTGATCCTTCCTTGCAAAATGTCCAAAGTATGCCAAATGAAGCTTCAGAATCCTTGCCTCCATAGAGCATCCTGGTTTAACCCTCTCCAGGCTGAACCTGTTCTTTCTCTTAGCAGTTTATGATATATTCAATACTCTTCTCCAACATCACAGCTCGAAGATATAATCCTTCTATCATCCTTAGTCATTGTCCAGCTCTCTGACGCAGAGCAAGTGATTGTAAAGATCATGACCTGTATTAGGCACACCTTAGTCTCTAGATTGACATCATGTGAAGATGGTTAATTAGCTTCCATATAAATTAGATGACATTAGGTGATATAATGTCATCACGAAAATAGAGATAATCAGTGTACTGATATCTGACATAAGTATAACTTTGATGATGAAGTCTGTAGCTAGCTACTACCCTAAGATTTTGATCGTTTGAAGAATTCAAATCCACATATGCTGTTTGGGAGAAAGATGGGCAGTCTCCTCTTTGAAACCTGTTTCAGGACCGCTATGCTTTAGGACTGACTTGATGGCAGTCAAGGTGAGTTCTTGTCCAGACATGTCTCCTTTTTATATTTGGCACATTTTAATTTTTTTTTAATTTGAGCACCAGATAGGACTGACAATTATAATTAAGACAGCTTTACAAAGCCTAAAAGGAGAAAACAATACAGAATTCTATGACCAATAGCATTAAATATATATTAATCATGCCTCATAGTAATATTAGAATAAATTATCTGACCAAGGGAAAAAAGTCTTCATTCTGTCTTTATTGAGTTGAAAGTTTGGTTATGTACTAATACCTGTCTATAGAACAATCTTTAAATTTAAAAATATTAATAAATATTTTAAGAAATCTTAAATACATCATTCTTAACTCATTCTGTTTTAGGTGCAACAGAGTTCACAGATGTTAAATTGTAATAAAATTGATCTCAATACATGCTCGCTTTTCATTCAGTCCCTAAATATTTATTTGTTTCCTATACCTTCTTAAATAACTGACAAAATTCTTGTCTTAGAGATAACAAATCGTACACATTTTAGAATATCAAAAAGAGCAGGCTTTTATGAATTTGAAGTTAATTTTGTCATGTACCAGAATATGACTTCATCAAAAGTTCTTTCTGATAGGAAGAACAGAATCTGAGGCTTTGCAGAGTAGGAATTACCAATGTTCATGGATTTTCTTGCTTTTTAACTTAATATATTGTGGTTCTCTGTTGTTGAATGAAAATGCTTTATGGTGAAGACTTAACCTCCCTTTCAATTTGAACTTTATATTCTTGTCATGCCCAATTTTTACAGTTTTCCACTTGAACCATTATTACTCCACTCCTCCACATTTTTTCAGATCTTCTAATATCTGCTATTATGAAGATATATTTCTAATAAAAAAAACCTCTAGCTTATTTGCCACTCTACGTTATAGATATATTTGGTAACAACTATCTCTTGGTTACTCTCAACACTTAAGAGTTGACCAATTTTCTCTTTGATATTTTTATCTCAACACAGCAGAAGATGAGAAATTGTACACCTTAGTTTCTGTTTTTTGTAGTTTTGCTATTAGCCATTGAATCTGGACAATTTGAATCATTAAGAGGAATAAATTGACGGCAATCATAAATAGTCAAGCAATCAAAAGTTAGACTTTTCAATATGAAACTGTCTGGTAAAATTTGTTGATTTTGTTGGCTCCCATCAGGTGAATTCAGATTCATCGCAACTTTCTATGTAATGAAAGGGAACACTGCCTGGGTTCTGTGTTACCCTCTCTGTTGGTAGGATATTTGTATCAATTGAGCTATTGCACTAATCCATCTCACTGAGGAGCTGCCTTTTCTTCAGCAAACAAATGCTCTTCTAGTAATCAATTTCTTTTGATGATATGCTCCTAGTAGGTAAGTCAGATAATATTATATTGTTCATATGGTTTCACCTGAGTAATTTTCAGAAGCATATTGCTAGAACTGTCTTCCTTATCTTAGTCTGAAAGCTTGCTGAGATTTAGCTGCTACAGGTGACCTTGCTATATTTTAAATACTTGTATAGCTTCCAATTTCACACAAACGTACAGTCATCATAATAAGACAAGTTGATATACAGTGGTCGGTTGTGGTCTAGTGACATATTATTCAGTGAATGTTCTATGCAGACTATATAATTTCATCCCATTTGTGCATGTCTAATCACTAAACTACTCCATTCTTTGTCTTCAAGATGTAATGTTAGGGGTAGTTTTATAAGGTAGCAGAAGATTCCTATTAAGTAATCATACATGATATTGAAATTATATACTTTTAAGCCTACAGCTATTTTTAAAAGATTTTCTTTTGTTAATATATAAAAGAAATTTTAATTTTATAGTGTGTCACCATATTTTAATATAATTATCTGCTATCCTGCCAGAGTTACAGTTTTCTTTGTCTAGGATTAGGCTATCAGCCAGCTGCTTTGAAGGAAAATGATGGGCAATCTCCTCCTGTGGATTAACTGCATCTGAAAACCCATTGGATGGTCAGCTATGGCTCAGTTCTGACTTGATGGAAACAGCAACAACAACAACACTAGTTTTAACTATGAGGTTTTGTATGGATAAAAGTGTAGTAGCAATATTTAGATGAATAGCTGCTGTCCAGTCAATTCTGACTAATGCTGACCTTATGTGCCCCAGAACAAAATGTTATGTCCCATGACAACTTTATAATTGTGAAAAAGTTTGTCTTTGTTGCAGCTCTTGTGTCAATCTCCCTTATCTTTGCTAATCTTCTATTTTTCTGAAAATGATATTCACCTCAAGCTAATGATCTCTTTGGATAATGACATGTCTGAAACAAGGAACTTGGACAATATTCTGTTGTGTCCTTCGGTTTTAATTAACTTCTTTTCTAAAGTACTTCACAAGACCTTTCTTACTAATTAGTTTTAGTCTGAAAGTTCCACTGAAATTTGTCCACCAGGTATAACCCTAGTGATGTTTGAAATACTAGTGACATAGCTTTCAGTACCACAGCAATATGCAATTTACCATAGTACTGTCAATGTTTTGATTTTGGTATTTATATACATGTCAATGTAATAAAGTGTTATGGTACGTTTCCATATTGAGCTTTAGTTTTTCTTTATTTTCTCTAAGAAATGCCAGATGGAGGAGTTGATGAAATAGCTACAGGAATTAATATTGAAGTGATGAAGTTTGACCTTTTTAAGATGAGAAGCTTGCCAAACTTTTCATATTGACATGGCAACATTATATGAATAAATCTAATATCTTATAGATTTAGCACAGTTCAAAAGTCACCATCTGTTTCAAGAAGTGAAGGCTCTCACAATTATATAGTTTCTCATCTTTAAGACTAAAGACATACAATTCATAACTTATATTAGCCATTATGAAAGTATCAAAACCTTTTGTATATTTTAGAAAACAAGAAAAAATGGCATTTGAGTAGTTCTTAAAATCGTAGTTGTTAATTAACTATGAATATTCTTTCTTCTTACTTGATTTTGAGTGATCTATTATTCTCTTTCTAGATAATAAACGATGTCCAAAATAGAAAGGGCATCAAGTAGTAAAGTAGAAAATACAAATCAGGGAATATCTGAGCACTAGAATCTGATTTCTAGTTGTTTGAAACGCTTTTGGAAAATAGAATATTTTCTTGTAAAATATTATAAAAGCTCCAATAGCATAGTCCACAAGAAACTATTCTAGTAACCAGGGCCTGCACCTTGTTGGTGGTTCAGATTCACCATTGACTCTTTGGGAGAAAGATGTGAAATCTCCTTCTGTGTGATTGACAACATTGGAAACCCACTTGAGTGTCAGTTATGTGTCTCTGTAAAGATGAATTTTTATTATAAGAAACTGTCATTTGTTTCCTTATATTAAAATTATTTTCTAGTAAATGTTTGCTTCCGATATAGCTAAAAAAACTCTACTTCAAATCCTTTTTAAAATTTCTCAATATCTCTCATACACACAAATGTATCTCTTATTTATATAATCTATTACATGTATAATTTTTATATATAAATGATTTTTCCTTCCTCATTAACATAAATTAATTTACCCCTAATTAATATTTCAAGGTGTTATTATCAACTATATCCCAAATTGATAGATCTTAAAAGAATGCTATGCTCAGGGATGAACTTTATTAATAGTTAAGTTAAACTATTGTTTGGTTTTAAGAAGATTTTTAGGATATATTTTGGTCTAAGATACAAAGATCATAGAACTTGAAAATTCTGCTCTGCATCATCTCTCTTTTGATCAGGCTTTTCAGTCTTGTTGTTGTTGTTGTGTACCATCGAGTCGCTTGCGACTCATAACGACCCTATGTACAAGAGCTCTAAATGGCGTTCTATCCTGTGCCAACCTAGCCATCTCAAACGCACTCTTAGAAAGAAGAATTTTAGATCAAAATTTTTGGTAATGGTGGCATGAAACCAGAGAATCTAGTCTCATGAAAAAGGAGAGATATGCCCATGAGACGATCAGCTACATATTTAATGCTCTCTTCCTCTTTATGAGTTTCCTTCTTTTTCTGTTGTTCCAGGTAAGTGAAGGCCAGTTGTTTTACCTAGGATGGCCACTTGTGTATTTTTAGGCCCAGACATTACATAATAAACTAGGAGATATAACAGAAGCACAACACATAATATTACATTTACTAACTGGGATGTCTCATTTAACTATTACCCTAAGCCTTTAAACCAAGAAACCAAAGTCTGTGATGTGTGTGCCTCTATCATGCTGCTTCTTTTTTTCTTTTTACTTTTTTTTTTATCCTCCTCCTTCTTCTTCTTCTTCTTCTTCTTCTTCTTCTTCTTCTTTTTTATAGGACTAAGTCAATGACACATAAAATCTTTACCAGTGAACATCTTATTGACAGCACCGTTATTAATTGACTATGCAACTGTTACCTTTAATCAATGTGAATTTATCATCACCATAAACTGAAATCGGTACTCCAAAAGCAATAACACTCATTCTGATCTCTTCCATGCTTGTTAACCTAAAAAAACCCCTAGAGTATCCATCCAATTGCCTATTCATTTCTTTTTATATAAGTGAGATCAAATGATATTCTTTTATGATTTACATATTTGACAACAAACTATCTTTGGGATCCATCATGTTGTAGGGTGTATTGAGATTTCAACTCCCTTATAATCTGATTATTTTGCTGTTGTATATGAAGGCTGCATTAAAAAAATCACTCATTTATTGATGGACATTTAGGTTGTCTTCATCTTTGGGCTATTTTGAGTAACATTGCAATAAGCATTGGTGTATAAGGTCTGTTCCAGTTGCTACCTTCAAATTTTGAGGTACATGCCTATGAGTGGCATTTCTGGGTCATACTGTTGTTCTGTTTTACTTTTGTTGTTATCGTGAATATGTAAAACAAAGTGCCCAAAAATCCAACAACTTTTACTTGTATGTACTATTTAGTGATGTAGGTTATATTCTTCAAGTTGTAAACCACTCTCATCCTTTTTTTTTTGAGCTCTTTCTCCTCCATTAACCTACATTTGCTGCCTTAATAAGATTCCTGTGTGATCTGTTGAGTTGCTCTTGCAGTTTGAGGGATAGTTCTTAAAAGACTGTAATGCTCAAGATAGGAAATTTTTGCTCAAACTATTACCACCAAGTCAGAATCAATTGATAGCTAACCCTTAATTGAGATTCCAAGGCTGTGAATCACATGAAAGGAGATCAGAATTGCCAATGAATTTTTACTACCAGAGAGTTGCCTTTGAGTTAGCAATACCACTCCCTAGGGACTACACTATCAGAGCGCCATAACTTTGTTTTTTTTACTAGTTAAGTTGAATGGTTTTTGTAATTTTAAGAAGACTTTAGGAATGTAATCAGATTTTTATATGTTTGATTTATAGGGTCTGTAGGAAAAAAAAATACACATTTTAAAAATCCAACAGCAATTTTTACTTATTTTGTCTATATGTATTTTCTTGTCTATATGAATTATCCCATTTTCCTCATAGACTGCTCATTTCCCCACAACCTCCAATTTGAATAAGAGAGAAAAATGCTTTTCTCCTGCCATATGTTTAATGAATTGACAAGTTATTGCCTGTTGCTGTCCAATTCTGCAAAATTTGCCTTAAACTACCTATTTGCTTACACTAACCTTCTGATAAAAAGTAGCTAATGGGGAGATGGTCCCAGGGCAACATCAACCTACTTTTTTATACCTTAATAATCCATTAATCAAAATGACTCATTATATACTACAGTGTGCCTTAGAGGGTCAAGAATAACTTTACTCTCTTAGATAAATCTTTGAGAAAATGTTACCATATATATGGATTGGTAGACTCTGGGGAAGATAGAACAGGATTTGTGGCGTTAAGCATGCAGATAGAACAGTAAATCACCTAAAGAAAAGGACACAGAGATCGTTTGTGGAACAAAATACTGGGAAAAGAGTGAGCTTTTGTGTAGGACAGATACAAAAGGTGCCAGAAAACTTTAAACTTCAGAAACTTTAAAAGTATATATATAGTAAGACAATTTTTCTGAACTTCTCCCAAAGAGAATAACCCTTGTGAAAACCAATAGCTCTTTCTGTGTGATTCCTTTCAAAATTTGTTGAAATGAAAGACAAACTGTGCATGAGTATGAATTACAATGTATCTGTAGAACTGTGATCTCTGCTCCATTTCATTTAACAAGAACTTCTATCTTGATACTGAAGTGACCTCAATCACGCCAAGTGGTTTAATCAGGTTTGTTCTACTCCTGCCACCTACCCTACAGATACAATGCAAATTTAGTAAAAGAAAATACTGACTTTTTTTTTATTAATGATTAATAACAAAATAAAGTCATTCTCTACATGCTTATCTGAGAGCTAATTCCATTAGTTTCTGAAAATAAGTTCTTATGAATCATGTCATAAATTATATTGTGGTAAAGAATGACTAAAATATAGAAGACATTTCACCAAAATTTACATAATTCAAAAGTAACCTAACTCACAGTTATTTTAGGAAGAAAGTCATACTGCATTTGCATAATGAGAGTTCTGTTTGTGGGAATTAGCATAGGTAGGGATATCTGTACGTAAAAACCATATTACTTTCATTTTAAATTACGCCCAGTTAAGGACGAAGGAAGCAAGAGAAAAGTACATGAGACAGAGATGGAAAGTGGCATAAACATTAAGGTACAGAGAGAGAAAATAAAAAAAACCCCAAAACCAAAAATTACAGTGTGTGTGCAAACCCAGAATTCAGAAGCTTCAATGGATCTTCTCTCTCTCTCTCTCTCTCGCTCTCTCGCTCTCTCGCTCTCCCTCTCGCTCTCGCTCTCTCTCACTCTCCCTCTCGCTCTCGCTCTCTCTCTCTCTCTCATCTTTGACAGGAGCTCTCCCTCCTGTGCCATTTAGCACACTGTTCCAAACTTCAATGCACTTTATTTTCTCCATAATTCATTGTTACTGTCCGCTAACTAAACCACTTCAATTAATAATATATGTGGTCAATTATCCTTCTTGTTAAATTTTATTTTCTTATCTCCTTCTATTTAACAACTGAATTCTCTTCAAAATAAAATTTCTTAAATAAAATTATCTATATGTATTATCCCAATTTACTCATTTTCCACAAGCTCCAATCTGGCTTCTGGCTCTATACTCCCACATGAAGTATCTGTATCATGACATCTTATGAACAGTGCCAGAAGAGTTTGAGAGACTTTTCTATTGCCTTCACCACGAATCAGTTTTCTTTCTTTGTCTCTTAATTCCCTCCTTACTCTTTCTCAAAATCTTTTACAATTTAATCTTCCTTTTCTCAGGCATTAAATGTTTAGTCCTCAAGATTGAGTCTTAGGCATTTTGGTATTCTTATCCATGCTCATGCATTCAGTTATAATATGCAGACTGATGATTCTATAGTTTCTTTAAAAATGGCAGCAGAAAGCTGGTTCCAGTAGGGTGAAAGGTGAAAAGATGTCACAAATGTTCAATTTTTCTCAACTACCATATTGTGTTTTTATGTGATGTCACACAGCCCTAAGACTCATAGTGACACTATGAACTGTGACTCTCAACCTAAGCCCATTCCAAGCCAACCTCACCACCTTTGACACATAGTCACTGTTTCAGTCCATCTCATCCAGGGTCTTCCTCTCCTGCACTGAACCTTTACCACTCCATAATCTCTAACACAAACTGTTGTTCTTTCCCTCAGCATCTCCCTTTCATCTTTGTCATTGGGTTCTATAATTCACTGCAACATCTCACAGAAGTGAAAAACCCTTGGGAAAACAGAGGCTGGCAAGTGCCTGACCTATGGACCAAGAGTCTTGTGGCCTCTCCTGGCTTAGCAGGTCAGATGACAGACCATTGATTTATAAAGATTGCAGAAGTCTACGGATCAGATCAGATGATGGGCCAGTGGCTCAAATTCCAAGAACTGAAGGTCCAATGAAGATGAGGCAGGTACAGGATCCAGAGTAAGAAAGACCAGTCTTCGCAATTACGTGCTATGCATCAGAGAATTGGACAGTGAATAGGAATGATAGAAAGAGAATTAATGCCTTTGAGCTGTGGTGCTAGAGAAGAGTATTGAATATACCACGGACTGCTAGGAGAACAAACAGGTTTGTTCTGGAGAAGGTGAAGCTGGAATGCTCCTTGGAGTCAAGGACTCTTAAGTTTCGTCTGACATACTTTAGGCATGTTGCAAGGAGGGACTGGTCCTTGGAGAGGGACACCATGTTTGGCAGAGTGGAGGGGTGGCGAAGGAGAGGAAGACCTTTGATGAGATGGATCGATTCTGTGAGTGGAGTGGTGGGAATGAGGGCAATTGAGATGGCTAGGTTGGCACAGGACAGAACGGTGTTTAGAGCTCTTGTACATGGGGTTGCTATGAGTCGCAAGTGACTCAATGGCACATAACAACTACCTCCTGAAAACATGCCCAAATTATGTGAGAGAAAGTTTCCCTATCCTTGCTTCTAAGGAGCACCGCTGTTCCACTTTCTCCATGACAGGTTTATTTTCCCCCCTTTTTGTTAGTCCATGTGATATTCAGTATTTTTTGTTCAAAACGACAATTCTAAGGCATCACTTTTTCTTCTGTCATCCTAATTTATTGTCTAACTTTCAGATGGATAGGAAACAATTAAAAAGACTATTGCTTGGATCAGGTGCACCTTGCTCTTTAAACTGACACAGTTGCTCTTTAGCACATTGGAGAGTCCTTGACAGCAGATTTTCCCAATGCAACACATCTTTTGTTTTTATTATCTGTTGTTTACCATTGGTGTTGATTGTAGATTCAAATAAAATGAAACCATTGCCAATTTAATTTTTTTCTCTATCATGTTTCTTATTGTTTGAGTGGTGAGGATTTTTTGTTTCCTTAATGCTGAAATGTAATCTTATTGATCTTCTGATGTATATGTATATATGTATATATATACACACATATACATATATGTATGCATGTATATATGTTTATGTATGTGTGTGTATATATGACTTAAGATCTGTCCTACATGATATTAAGTCTTTGAAATTTTAACATGGGGTTAAAAACACAAGTTAGGTGTTAGAATTTACAACTCCTATATTTTAGAGACACAATTAAATGTAAGATATCATTGAATTCCAAGAACTTAGCATACTATTTGCCCAAGTAAAAGACTATTTGCTAAATAAAATGAAAAATAATTAAAATATTATAATAAATATTATCATTGACAAGACACATAAATCCTAATACCTATTAAGAACCTGTACTAAGCAAGCATTCAAAAATCTTCTTAAATTATTATTTGTTTAATTAAAACAGTAGTCTTAAGGAAAGTCTTTTGTTTGATCAATAGCAGAATATTTCTTACAAGACAAAACAGAATTGTGTTTTCTGATTGTTGTTGTTAGGTGCTGTAATGTTAATATGACTCATAGCGACCCTACAAACAACAGATCTGAACCTGGTCCTAACCTCTGCCATCCTCTCAATCTCTCACAGTCAAGCCCATTGCTGATTGGTACAGATATTCCTTTTTCATTTTCTCAAGTTTGCATAAAATGAATTCAAAGACTGGTGTTCAGTTTTTTGAATATGTAAACTTTTTTTATGGGATATTCCCAATGTGAGGTCACAAATAGCTTATCTGAAAATAGCCCCATCAGATCATAAATAATAATTAAAAAATAAAGAAATAAGAATAATAGCAAATCATCGCTTAAGAAAGTTTTGCAAAACACATTGAAATTACTT
>NW_006399948.1:1051474-1054106 GCF_000299155.1 Elephantulus edwardii
GAGAAAATGTCTATCAAAGCATTTTCTAAATTACTCAACTTTATGTCTAGCCCTTTTTCGTGATCAACAAAAGTATTTAGAAGTGATTGAAACAAAAATTAAGCATGTAACTCTACAAGAGTTTATTTTGTCAGTACAATCAATGCTCAAAAAATGTATGTTTTATTTACAAGTAATAATTTCATTATCACTGGATAATTTCTTTGCCTTCTCTACGTAACTGAATTACCTAAACCAGATACTATGTTTTCTTCAGAAAGTAACAATATTTCTTATCTGACAGATGCCCTGCTAACTGCATTAAAAACTAGTAAGAAATGATGATCTCTGCCTGAAAGGAGTTTTTGTTTTCAGATTGGTGTCAATTTCCTTGATTCTACTTTCAGATGGATATCCATCCTGGGAAAGTTTATTTGATTTATATAATCTTCATAGGTTTCTAAAATTCCTGCTGATCAGACTGATCTAGTTGCCATCTACCACATACATCCAGTTATTTCTTATTGGCATGGAGTAACTTTGGAGCGGTTATCATGAAATTTTTATACTGATGAAAAAATTAAACTCTCCCCTGTTACTTATAAAATTTTGAGCAATACCTTTGAGATATTATATTATATTATAGATGTCATATCTAGCCAATTCTATTTTCTATTATTTCTTAATTCTGAAGCTTGAAGTTATTTCAAGATTGCTTTGCAAAACTATATATGATCCAAGGAGACATTTTAACTTAATACTTAATTGACATTTCTTTTATATTGGTATTTTCTTTTTTCTGTGCAGTAAATGACATTTTTTCCCAATTCTTTTCCATGTAGTAGATATTTTATTGAGCAATTAAACACCGCCTTAATTTCAGCTGAATGAGTGGACATTATACTAATCTCTTTACTAGCTCCATAATATATTTTTAAAGCAACTTCAAGTTTATAAAAAAAAATTGTTCACTACAGATGCTTTCAAATTATGTTTTAAGTAAATCTGTTGTTTACAGCACCAAACTAAAAGAATAATCATTTAAAAATTGACAAAAAAAATACAGATAAACTTGACAATTGTGGGGTTGCTGTTATACATATGGAACTCTGGTGACAAAGTGATTGAGGCATTGCACTGTCCATTCAAAGACTGGTGGTTAAAGTATTTTCTTGGGAGAAAGATGGACAATCTCTACCTGAGCAATTCAAAGTCTCTGAAAATCCACTGAGGGTTAGCTATGACACTTTTAACTTGAAGCAAAATAAACCACAACAACATTATACATAGAAATAAGATCATTTGGTGAAAGGTGTTATATGTTGAGCCACTAACTGAAAGGTCAGCAGTTCAAATCCACCATGTGTTCTTTAGAAGAAAAGTAGGCAGTCTTTTCCTCCAAAGATTTATAACCTCAGAAATCTGATGGAGGGTCACTATGAGCTGCAGTGACAGCAATGATTTGGGGTTTGGTTTTATTATCTACAAAATTTTTAAAAAGTAAGGTTTAGCACAGCAGTTCTAAGAATACTTACTGTATTGTGACAGGGATGAACACGTTTGTGTTGATGCTATAATTGGCAGAAAGGGTCAAGATATTTGAAGAATTTCCACATCTATATTTAACTGTAGGCCGTCCTTCCATAAGAAATAAATGAAGAAATGGTTTTCCAAGATTCTTCTCATGACCTTTAAGAACAAATAAATATTTAAGTGAATAATTACTATAGATCCATTTAACAATAATTATTATTCATTAACATAACACAATTATCTCAGGGGCCTAGTGTGTAAGGAGATGTGCTGCCAATCAGTATTCATAATTCATTTTGCTAAGATATGTACAGACTACTTATAAGAAGTGAGGAGTCAACAATGTCCCAAATGTTTGATTTGTTGTATGACCACATGGTTCTCAATATCAACAGTCCCTCCTTCATTGAGTTCCCTCACTCTTCTATGTCCCTTGGTTTGCTGGTTCTTTGGAAGGTCTACCAGAGACTCACATCCAACAGACCAATGGCCCACACAGCTGCAGGTATCTAGGCTGGTTTTGCAGAAACTAGTGAGTGTTGTAGACTATCAGTTGAGTGTTGCTGGAGAACATGCATCCTGAAAAGAGAGGCAGCACTGAGGTCCCATGATTTTACCTTTAGGAGGGTGCAGCTTATAATCCCACCCTAATCCTCTCTCCTTAATATAATAAACACTTCAGTGCAAAATAAATAGCTACCGTATGGCTAGGAAAGACATTTTGGACAACAAACCTTTGACACTACAGAACTGAAAGACTGAAAGGCAGAAAGTAATCATTCAACAGCTGTCTCTGCAAAACAATGATTAACCGTCTACTCCCATGTGATTTATAACTTCTGCAAACACCCTGGAGGTTCAACTCTGACTCCATGGCAATGAGGTCCTCCCCCCCCCATCACGTTGAAGTGAATATAGTTCTGTCTGGCAAATAAATAAGAGTTAACTTTCTTTTTTTAAAGAGTATATATGTAATTTATTTTAGTGGCAGTTATCAATTTTTCTAAATTGTTTACTTCAATTTAACTCCTTACTAGCAGTATTTGAGAGTTCTCCTTGGTTCATATCCCACCAATACTTCATATTGCTACTTTTTAAGTGTTAACTACTTTGTTTTTAT